>NW_028137161.1:0-14737 GCF_965140915.1 Aythya marila | reverse complement strand
GATCCCATTCTTGTTTGGGGTTGTTTTTGACGTGTTTTGGGGTCTCCGTTGGGTTTCGTTGGGTTTTCCATTGTCATCATGGTGGAAAAGTGTAGATTGTGGGTTTTGGAGAACTTCAGGTAGGTTTAGGGGACTTTTGGGGGTGGATTCATGGTATTTGGGGTTTTCTTCTCTTTTTGGGCTGATGCAGTTCTTTTTTGGGGTGTTTTTGACATGTTTTGGTGTCTCCGTTTGGTTTTAGTTGGGTTCTTGTTGGTCATCATGGTGGAAAAGTGTAAATTGTGGGGTTTTGGAGAACTTCAGGTAGTTTTAGGGGACTTTTGGGTGGATTCATGGTATTTGGGCTTTTCTTCTGTTTCTTGGGGTGATGCAGTTCTTTTTTGGGGTGTCTTTGACGTGTTTGGGGTCTCCGTAGGGTTTTGTTGGGTTTTCCGTTTTCATCATGGTGGAAAAGTGTAGATTGTGGGTTTTGGAGAACATCAGGTAGGTTTAGGGGGTCTTTTGGGGTGGATTCATGGTATATGGGGTTTTCTTCTGTTTTTTGGGGTGATGCAGTTCTTTTTTGGGGTGTCTTTGACGTGTTTTGTGGTCTCTGTTGTGTTTCCTTGGTTTTTCCATTGTCATCATGTGTGGAAAAGTGTTGATTGTGGTTTTGGAGAACATCAGGTAGGTTTAGGGGGACTTTTGGGGTGGATTCATGGTATATGGGGTTTTCTTTCGTTTTTGTGTAGATCCCATTCTTGTTTGGGGTGTTTTTGACATGTTTTGGGGTCTCCGTTTGGTTTTAGTTGGGTTCTTGTTGGTCATCATGGTGGAAAATTGTAAATTGTGGGGTTTTGGAGAACATCCGGTAGGTTTAGGGGGACTTTTGGGGTGGATTCATGGTATATGTGTTTTTCTTACGTTTTTTGTGTTGATCCCATTCTTGTTTGGGGTGTTTTTGACATGTTTTGGTGTCTCCGTATGGTTTTAGTTGGGTTCTTGTTGGTCATCATGGTGGAAAAGTGTAAATTGTGGGTTTTGGAGAACATCCGGTAGGTTTAGGGGGAGTTTTGGGGTGGATCTATGGCTTTTGGGGTTTTCTTTCGTTCTTTGTGTTGATCCCGTTCTTGTTTGGGGTGTTTTTGACGTGTTTTGGGGTCTCCGTTGGGTTTCGTTGGGTTTTCCGTGGTCATCATGGTGGAAAAGTGTAGATTGTGGGTTTTGGAGAACTTCAGGTAGGTTTAGGGGACTTTTGGGGTGGATTCATGGTATTTGGGGTTTTCTTCTGTTTTTTGGGTGAAGCAGTTCCTTTTTTGGGGTGTTTTTTGACGTGTTTTGTGGTCTCCGTTTGGTTTTAGTTGGGTCCTTGTTGGTCATCATGGTGGAAAAGTGTAGATTGTGGGTTTTGGAGAACTTCAGGTAGGTTTAGGGGACTTTTGGGGTGGATTCATGGTATTTGGGGTTTTCTTCTCTTTTTGGGCTGATGCAGTTCTTTTTTGGGTGTTTTTGACATGTTTTGGTGTCTCCGTTTGGTTTTAGTTGGGTTCTTGTTGGTCATCATGGTGGAAAAGTGTAAATTGTGGGGTTTTGGTGAACTTCAGGTAGGTTTAGGGGACTTTTGGGTGGATTCATGGTATTTGGGCTTTTCTTCTGTTTCTTGGGGTGATGCAGTTCTTTTTTGGGGTGTTTTTGACATGTTTTGGTGTCTCCGTTTGGTTTTAGTTGGGTTCTTGTTGGTCATCATGGTGGAAAAGTGTAGATTGTGGGTTTTGGAGAACATCAGGTAGGTTTAGGGGGTCTTTTTGGGGTGGATTCATGGTATATGGGGTTTTCTTCTGTTTTTTGGGGTGATGCAGTTCTTTTTTGGGGTGTCTTTGACGTGTTTTGTGGTCTCCGTTGTGTTTCCTTGGTTTTTCGATTGTCATCATGGTGGAAAAGTGTAGATTGTGGGTTTTGGAGAACATCAGGTAGGTTTAGGGGGACCTTTGGGGTGGATCTATGGCTTTTGGGGTTTTCTTTCGTTTTTTTGTGTTGATCCCATTCTTGTTTGGGTTGTTTTTGACGTGTTTTGGGGTCTCCGTTGGGTTTCGTTGGGTTTTCCGTGGTCATCATGGTGGAAAAGTGTAGATTGTGGGTTTTGGAGAACTTCAGGTAGGTTTAGGGGACTTTTGGGGTGGATTCATGGTATTTGGGCTTTTCTTCTGTTTTTTGGGTGATGCAGTTCCTTTTTTAGCGTGTTTTTGACATGTTTTGGGGTCTCTGTTTGTTTTATTTGGGTTCTTGTTGCTCATCATGGTGGAAAAGTGTAGATTGTGGGTTTTGGAGAACATCAGGTAGGTTTAGGGGGACCTTTGGGGTGGATCTATGGCTTTTGGGGTTTTCTTTCGTTTTTTGTGTTGAGTCCGTTCTTGTTTGGGGTGTTTTTGACGTGTTTTGGGGTGTCCGTTGGGTTTCGTTGGGTTTTCCGTGGTCATCATGGTGGAAAAGTGTAGATTGTGGGTTTTGGAGAACTTCAGGTAGGTTTAGGGGGACTTTTGGGGTGGATTCATAGTATTTGGGCTTTTCTTCTGTTTTTTTGGGTGATGCAGTTCCTTTTTTGGGGTGTTTTTGACATTTTTTGGTGTCTCCGTTTGGTTTTAGTTGGGTTCTTGTTGGTCATCATGGTGGAAAAGTGTAGATTGTGGGTTTTGGAGAACATCAGGTAGGTTTAGGGGGACCTTTGGGGTGGATCTATGACTTTTGGGGTTTTCTTTCGTTTTTTTGTGTTGATCCCATTCTTGTTTGGGTTGTTTTTGACGTGTTTTGGGGTCTCCGTTGGGTTTCGTTGGGTTTTCTATTGTCATCATGGTGGAAAAGTGTAGATTGTGGGTTTTGGAGAACATCAGGTAGGTTTAGGGGGTCTTTTGGGGTGGATTCATGGTATATGGGGTTTTCTTCTGTTTTTTGGGGTGATGCAGTTCTTTTTTGGGGTGTCTTTGACGTGTTTTGTGGTCTCCGTTGTGTTTTCTTGGTTTTTCCATTGTCATCATGGTGGAAAAGTGTAGATTGTGGGTTTTGGAGAACATCAGGTAGGTTTAGGGGGACTTTTGGGGTGGATTCATGGTATATGGGGTTTTCTTTCGTTTTTTGTGTTGATCCCATTCTTGTTTGGGGTGTTTTTGACATGTTTTGGGGTCTCCGTTTGGTTTTAGTTGGGTTCTTGTTGGTCATCATGGTGGAAAATTGTAAATTGTGGGGTTTTGGAGAACATCCGGTAGGTTTAGGGGGACTTTTGGGGTGGATTCATGATATATGTGTTTTTCTTACGTTTTTTGTGTTGATCCCATTCTTGTTTGGGGTGTTTTTGACATGTTTTGGTGTCTCCGTATGGTTTTAGTTGGGTTCTTGTTGGTCATCATGGTGGAAAAGTGTAGATTGTGGGTTTTGGAGAACTTCAGGTAGGTTTAGGGGGACTTTTGGGGTGGATTCATGGTATTTGGGGTTTTCTTCTGTTTTTTGGGTGAAGCAGTTCCTTTTTTGGGGTGTTTTTGACGTGTTTTGTGGTCTCCGTTTGGTTTTAGTTGGGTCCTTGTTGGTCATCATGGTGGAAAAGTGTAGATTGTGGGTTTTGGAGAACTTCAGGTAGGTTTAGGGGACTTTTGGGGTGGATTCATGGTATTTGGGGTTTTCTTCTCTTTTTGGGCTGATGCAGTTCTTTTTTGGGGTGTTTTTGACATGTTTTGGTGTCTCCGTTTGGTTTTAGTTGGGTTCTTGTTGGTCATCATGGTGGAAAAGTGTAAATTGTGGGGTTTTGGTGAACTTCAGGTAGGTTTAGGGGACTTTTGGGGTGGATTCATGGTATTTGGGCTTTTCTTCTGTTTCTTGGGGTGATGCAGTTCTTTTTTGGGGTGTTTTTGACATGTTTTGGTGTCTCCGTTTGGTTTTAGTTGGGTTCTTGTTGGTCATCATGGTGGAAAAGTGTAGATTGTGGGTTTTGGAGAACATCAGGTAGGTTTAGGGGGTCTTTTGGGGTGGATTCATGGTATATGGGGTTTTCTTCTGTTTTTTGGGGTGATGCAGTTCTTTTTTGGGGTGTCTTTGACGTGTTTTGTGGTCTCCGTTGTGTTTCCTTGGTTTTTCGATTGTCATCATGGTGGAAAAGTGTAGATTGTGGGTTTTGGAGAACATCAGGTAGGTTTAGGGGGACCTTTGGGGTGGATCTATGGCTTTTGGGATTTTCTTTCGTTTTTTTGTGTTGATCCCATTCTTGTTTGGGTTGTTTTTGACGTGTTTTGGGGTCTCCGTTGGGTTTCGTTGGGTTTTCCGTGGTCATCATGGTGGAAAAGTGTAGATTGTGGTTTTTGGAGAACTTCAGGTAGGTTTAGGGGACTTTTGGGGTGGAGTCATGGTATTTGGGCTTTTCTTCTGTTTTTTTGGTTCATGCAGTTCCTTTTTTAGCGTGTTTTTGACATGTTTTGGGGTCTCTGTTTGTTTTATTTGGGTTCTTGTTGCTCATCATGGTGGAAAAGTGTAGATTGTGGGTTTTGGAGAACATCAGGTAGGTTTAGGGGGACCTTTGGGGTGGATCTATGGCTTTTGGGGTTTTCTTTCGTTTTTTGTGTTGAGTCCGTTCTTGTTTGGGGTGTTTTTGACGTGTTTTGGGGTGTCCGTTGGGTTTCGTTGGGTTTTCCGTGGTCATCATGGTGGAAAAGTGTAGATAGTGGGTTTTGGAGAACTTCAGGTAGGTTTAGGGGGACTTTTGGGGTGGATTCATAGTATTTGGGCTTTTCTTCTGTTTTTTTGGGTGATGCAGTTCCTTTTTTGGGGTGTTTTTGACATTTTTTGGTGTCTCCGTTTGGTTTTAGTTGGGTTCTTGTTGGTCATCATGGTGGAAAAGTGTAGATTGTGGGTTTTGGAGAACATCAGGTAGGTTTAGGGGGACCTTTGGGGTGGATCTATGGCTTTTGGGGTTTTCTTTCGTTTTTTTGTGTTGATCCCATTCTTGTTTGGGTTGTTTTTGACGTGTTTTGGGGTCTCCGTTGGGTTTCGTTGGGTTTTCCATTGTCATCATGGTGGAAAAGTGTAGATTGTGGGTTTTGGAGAACTTCAGGTAGTTTTAGGGGACTTTTGGGGTGGATTCATGGTATTTGGGATTTTCTTCTCTTTTTGGGCTGATGCAGTTCTTTTTTGGGGTGTTTTTGACGTGTTTTGGGGTCTCCGTAGGGTTTTGTTGGGTTTTCCGTGGTGATCATGGTGGAAAAGTGTAGATTGTGGGTTTTGGAGAACATCAGGTAGGTTTAGGGGGACTTTTGGGGTGGATCTATGGCTTTTGGGGTTTTCTTTCGTTTTTTGTTTTGAGTCCGTTCTTGTTTGTGGTGTTTTTGACGTGTTTTGGGGTGTCCGTAGGGTTTCGTTGGGTTTTCCGTTGTCATCATGGTGGAAAAGTGTAGATTGTGGGTTTTGGAGAACTTCAGGTAGGTTTAGGGGACTTTTGGGGTGGATTCATGGTATTTTGGGTTTCCTTCTGTTTTTTGGGTGATGCAGTTCCTTTTTTAGCGTGTTTTTGACATGTATTGTGGTCTCCGTTTGTTTTTAGTTGGGTCCTTGTTGGTCATCATGGTGGAAAAGTGTAGATTGTGGTTTTTGGAGAACATCAGGTAGGTTTAGGGGGACTTTTGGGGTGGATTCATGGTATATGGGGTTTTCTTCTGTTTTTTGGGGTGATGCAGTTCTTTTTTGGGGTGTTTTTGACGTGTTTTGTGGTCTCCGTTCGGTTTTAGTTGGGTTCTTGTTGGTCATCATGGTGGAAAAGTGTAAATTGTGGGGTTTTGGAGAACATCCGGTAGGTTTAGGGGGAGTTTTGGGGTGGATCTATGGCTTTTGGGGTTTTCTTTCGTTCTTTGTGTTGATCCCGTTCTTGTTTGGGGTGTTTTTGACGTGTTTTGGGGTCTCCGTTGGGTTTCGTTGGGTTTTCCGTGGTCATCATGGTGGAAAAGTGTAGATTGTGGGTTTTGGAGAACTTCAGGTAGGTTTAGGGGACTTTTGGGGTGGATTCATGGTATTTGGGGTTTTCTTCTGTTTTTTGGGTGAAGCAGTTCCTTTTTTGGGGTGTTTTTGACGTGTTTTGTGGTCTCCGTTTGGTTTTAGTTGGGTCCTTGTTGGTCATCATGGTGGAAAAGTGTAGATTGTGGGTTTTGGAGAACTTCAGGTAGGTTTAGGGGACTTTTGGGGTGGATTCATGGTATTTGGGCTTTTCTTCTGTTTTTTGGGTGATGCAGTTCCTTTTTTGGGGTGTTTTTGACATGTTTTGTGGTCTCTGTTTGGTTTTATTTGGGTTCTTGTTGGTCATCATGGTGGAAAAGTGTAGATTGTGGGTTTTGGAGAACATCAGGTAGGTTTAGGGGGACCTTTGGGGTGGATCTATGGCTTTTGGGGTTTTCTTTCGTTTTTTGTGTTGAGTCCGTTCTTGTTTGGGGTGTTTTTGACGTGTTTTTGGGTCTCCGTTGGGTTTCGTTGGGTTTTCCGTGGTCATCATGGTGGAAAAGTGTAGATTGTGGGTTTTGGAGAACTTCAGGTAGGTTTAGGGGACTTTTGGGGTGGATTCATGGTATATGGGGTTTTCGTCTGTTTTTTGTGATGATGCAGTTCTTTTTTGGGGTGTTTTTGTCGTGTTTTGGGGTCTCCGTTTGGTTTTATTTGGGTTCTTGTTGGTCATCATGGTGGAAAAGTGTAAATTGTGTAGTTTTGGAGAACATGAGGTAGGTTTAGGGGGACTTTTGGGGTGGATCTATGGCTTTTCGGGTTTTCTTTCGTTCTTTGTGTTGATCCCGTTCTTGTTTGTGGTGTTTTTTACGTGTTTTGGGGTGTCCATTTGGTTTCGTTGGGTTTTCCGTGGTCATCATGGTGGAAAAGTGTAGATTGTGGGTTTTGGAGAACTTCAGGTAGGTTTAGGGGACTTTTGGGGTGGATTCATGGTATTTGGGGTTTTCTTCTGTTTTTTGGGGTGATGCAGTTCCTTTTTTAGCGTGTTTTTGACATGTTTTGCGGTCTCCGTTTGGTTTTAGTTGGGTCCTTGTTGGTCATCTTGGTGGAAAAGTGTAGATTGTGGGTTTTGGAGAACTTCAGGTACGTTTAGGGGGACTTTTGGGGTGGATTCATGGTATTTGGGGTTTTCTTCTGTTTTTTGGGTGATGCAGTTCCTTTTTTGGGGTGTTTTTGACATGTTTTCTGGTCTCCGTTTGGTTTTAGTTGGGTTCTTGTTGGTCATCATGGTGGAAAAGTGTAAATTGTGGGGTTTTGGAGAACATCAGGTAGGTTTAGGGGTACTTTTGGGGTGGATCTATGGCTTTTGGGGTTTTCTTTCATTTTTTGTGTTGATCCCGTTCTTGTTTGGGGTGTTTTTGACGTGTTTTGGGGTCTCCGTAGGGTTTTGTTGGGTTTTCCGTGGTGATCATGGTGGAAAAGTGTAGATTGTGGGTTTTGGAGAACATCAGGTAGGTTTAGGGGGACTTTTGGGGTGGATCTATGGCTTTTGGGGTTTTCTTTCGTTTTTTGTTTTGAGTCCGTTCTTGTTTGTGGTGTTTTTGACGTGTTTTGGGGTGTCCGTAGGGTTTCGTTGGGTTTTCCGTTGTCATCATGGTGGAAAAGTGTAGATTGTGGGTTTTGGAGAACTTCAGGTAGGTTTAGGGGACTTTTGGGGTGGATTCATGGTATTTTGGGTTTCCTTCTGTTTTTTTGGGTGATGCAGTTCCTTTTTTAGCGTGTTTTTGACATGTATTGTGGTCTCCGTTTGTTTTTAGTTGGGTCCTTGTTGGTCATCATGGTGGAAAAGTGTAGATTGTGGGTTTTGGAGAACATCAGGTAGGTTTAGGGGGACTTTTGGGGTGGATTCATGGTATATGGGGTTTTCTTCTGTTTTTTGGGGTGATGCAGTTCTTTTTTGGGGTGTTTTTGACGTGTTTTGTGGTCTCCGTTCGGTTTTAGTTGGGTTCTTGTTGGTCATCATGGTGGAAAAGTGTAAATTGTGGGGTTTTGGAGAACATCCGGTAGGTTTAGGGGGAGTTTTGGGGTGGATCTATGGCTTTTGGGGTTTTCTTTCGTTCTTTGTGTTGATCCCGTTCTTGTTTGGGGTGTTTTTGACGTGTTTTGGGGTCTCCGTTGGGTTTCGTTGGGTTTTCCGTGGTCATCATGGTGGAAAAGTGTAGATTGTGGGTTTTGGAGAACTTCAGGTAGGTTTAGGGGACTTTTGGGGTGGATTCATGGTATTTGGGGTTTTCTTCTGTTTTTTGGGTGAAGCAGTTCCTTTTTTGGGGTGTTTTTGACGTGTTTTGTGGTCTCCGTTTGGTTTTAGTTGGGTCCTTGTTGGTCATCATGGTGGAAAAGTGTAGATTGTGGGTTTTGGAGAACTTCAGGTAGGTTTAGGGGACTTTTGGGGTGGATTCATGGTATTTGGGCTTTTCTTCTGTTTTTTGGGTGATGCAGTTCCTTTTTTGGGGTGTTTTTGACATGTTTTGTGGTCTCTGTTTGGTTTTATTTGGGTTCTTGTTGGTCATCATGGTGGAAAAGTGTAGATTGTGGGTTTTGGAGAACATCAGGTAGGTTTAGGGGGACCTTTGGGGTGGATCTATGGCTTTTGGGGTTTTCTTTCGTTTTTTGTGTTGAGTCCGTTCTTGTTTGGGGTGTTTTTGACGTGTTTTTGGGTCTCCGTTGGGTTTCGTTGGGTTTTCCGTGGTCATCATGGTGGAAAAGTGTAGATTGTGGGTTTTGGAGAACTTCAGGTAGGTTTAGGGGACTTTTGGGGTGGATTCATGGTATATGGGGTTTTCGTCTGTTTTTTGTGATGATGCAGTTCTTTTTTGGGGTGTTTTTGACGTGTTTTGGGGTCTCCGTTTGGTTTTATTTGGGTTCTTGTTGGTCATCATGGTGGAAAAGTGTAAATTGTGTAGTTTTGGAGAACATGAGGTAGGTTTAGGGGGACTTTTGGGGTGGATCTATGGCTTTTCGGGTTTTCTTTCGTTCTTTGTGTTGATCCCGTTCTTGTTTGTGGTGTTTTTTACGTGTTTTGGGGTGTCCATTTGGTTTCGTTGGATTTTCCGTGGTCATCATGGTGGAAAAGTGTAGATTGTGGGTTTTGGAGAACTTCAGGTAGGTTTAGGGGACTTTTGGGGTGGATTCATGGTATTTGGGCTTTTCTTCTGTTTTTTGGGGTGATGCAGTTCCTTTTTTAGCGTGTTTTTGACATGTTTTGCGGTCTCCGTTTGGTTTTAGTTGGGTCCTTGTTGGTCATCTTGGTGGAAAAGTGTAGATTGTGGGTTTTGGAGAACTTCAGGTACGTTTAGGGGGACTTTTGGGGTGGATTCATGGTATTTGGGGTTTTCTTCTGTTTTTTGGGTGATGCAGTTCCTTTTTTGGGGTGTTTTTGACATGTTTTGTGGTCTCCGTTTGGTTTTAGTTGGGTTCTTGTTGGTCATCATGGTGGAAAAGTGTAAATTGTGGGGTTTTGGAGAACATCAGGTAGGTTTAGGGGTACTTTTGGGGTGGATCTATGGCTTTTGGGGTTTTCTTTCATTTTTTGTGTTGATCCCGTTCTTGTTTGGGGTGTTTTTGACGTGTTTTGGGGTCTCCGTTGGGTTTCGTTGGGTTTTCCGTGGTCATCATGGTGGAAAAGTGTAGATTGTGGGTTTTAGAGAACTTCAGGTAGGTTTAGGGGGACTTTTGGGGTGGATCTATGGTATTTGGAGTTTTCTTCTGTTTTTTTGGGTGATGCAGTTCCTTTTTTGGGGTGTTTTTGACATGTTTTGTGGTCTCCGTTTGGTTTTATTTGGGTTCTTGTTGGTCATCATGGTGGAAAAGTGTAGATTGTGGTTTTTGGAGAACATCAGGTAGGTTTAGGGGGACCTTTGGGGTGGATCTATGGCTTTTGGGGTTTTCTTCCGTTTTTTGTGTTGATCCCATTCTTATTTCGGTTGTTTTTGACGTTTTTTGGTGTCTTCGTTGGGTTTCGTTGGGTTTTCCGTGGTCATCATGGGGGAAAAGTGTAGATTGTGGGTTTTGGAGAACTTCAGGTAGGTTTAGGGGACTTTTGGGGTGGATTCATGGTATTTGGGCTTTTCTTCTGTTTTTTGGGGTGATGCAGTTCCTTTTTTGGGGTGTTTTTGACATGTTTTGTGGTCTCCGTTTGGTTTTAGTTGGGTTCTTGTTGGTCATCATGGTGGAAAAGTGTAAATTGTGTAGTTTTGGAGAACATCAGGTAGGTTTAGGGGGACCTTTGGGGTGGATCTATGGCTTTTGGTGTTTTCTTTCGTTCTTTGTGTTGATCCCATTCTTGTTTGGGGTGTTTTTGACGTGTTTTGGGGTCTCCGTTGGGTTTCGTTGGGTTTTCCGTGGTCATCATGGTGGAAAAGTGTAGATTGTGGGTTTTGGAGAACTTCAGGTAGTTTTAGGGGACTTTTGGGGTGGATTCATGGTATATGGGGTTTTCTTCTGTTTTTTGGGGTGATGCAGTTCTTTTTTGGGGTGTTTTTGACGTGTTTTGTGGTCTCCGTTCGGTTTTAGTTGGGTTCTTGTTGGTCATCATGGTGGAAAAGTGTAAATTGTGGAGTTTTGGAGAACATCAGGTAGGTTTAGGGGGACCTTTGGGGTGGATCTATGGCTTTTGGGGTTTTCTTTCGTTTTTTGTGTTGATCCCATTCTTGTTTGGGTTGTTTTTGTCGTGTTTTGGGGTCTCCGTTGGGTTTCGTTGGGTTTTCCGTGGTCATCATGGTGGAAAAGTGTAGATAGTGGGTTTTGGAGAACATCAGGTAGGTTTAGGGGGTCTTTTGGGGTGGATTCATGGTATATGGGGTTTTCTTTCGTTTTTTGTGTTGATCCCATTCTTGTTTGGGGTGTTTTTGACATGTTTTGGGTTCTCCGTTTGGTTTTAGTTGGGTTCTTGTTGGTCATCATGGTGGAAAAGTGTAAATTGTGGGGTTTTGGAGAAAATCCGGTAGGTTTAGGAGGACTTTTGGGGTGGATTCATGGTATATGGATTTTTCTTACGTTTTTTGTGTTGATCCCATTCTTGTTTGGGGTGTTTTTGACATGTTTTGTGGTCTCCGTTTGGTTTTAGTTGTGTTCTTGTTGGTCATCATGGTGGAAAAGTGTAAATTGTGGCGTTTTGGAGAACATCAGGTAGGTTTAGGGGTACTTTTGGGGTGGATCTATGTCTTTTGGGGTTTTCTTTCGTTCTTTGTGTTGATCCCGTTCTTGTTTGGGGTGTTTTTGACGTGTTTTGGGGTCTCCGTTGGGTTTCGTTGGGTTTTCCGTGGTCATCATGGTGGAAAAGTGTAGATTGTGGGTTTTGGAGAACTTCAGGGAGGTTTAGGGGACTTTTGGGGTGGATTCATGGTATTTGGGGTTTTCTTCTTTTTTTGGGGGTGATGCAGTTCTTTTTTTGGGGTGTTTTTGACGTGTTTTGGGGTCTCCGTTGGGTTTCCTTGGTTTTTCCATGGTCATCATGGTGGAAAAGTGTAGATTGTGGGTTTTGGAGAACATCAGGTAGGTTTAGGGGGTCTTTTGGGTTGGATTCATGGTATATGGGGTTTTCTTCTCTTTTTTGGGTGATGCAGTTCCTTTTTTGGGGTGTTTTTGACATGTTTTGGGGTCTCCGTTTGGTTTTATTTGGGTTCTTGTTGGTCATCATGGTGGAAAAGTGTAGATTGTGGGTTTTGGAGAACATCAGGTAGGTTTAGGGGGTCTTTTGGGTTGGATTCATGGTATATGGGGTTTTCTTCTCTTTTTTGGGTGATGCAGTTCCTTTTTTGGGGTGTTTTTGACATGTTTTGGGGTCTCCGTTTGGTTTTATTTGGGTTCTTGTTGGTCATCATGGTGGAAAAGTGTAAATTGTGGGTTTTTGGAGAACATCAGGTAGGTTTAGGGGGACCTTTGGGGTGGATCTATGGCTTTTGGGGTTTTCTTTCGTTTTTTGTGTTGAGTCCGTTCTTGTTTGTGGTGTTTTTGACGTGTTTTGGGGTCTCCGTTGGGTTTCGTTGGGTTTTCCGTGGTCATCATGGTGGAAAAGTGTAGATTGTGGGTTTTGGAGAACTTCAGGTAGGTTTAGGGGACTTTTGGGGTGGATTCATGGTATTTGGGGTTTTCTTCTGTTTTTTGGGGTGATGCAGTTCTTTTTTGGGGTGTCTTTGACGTGTTTTGGGGTCTCCGTAGGGTTTTGTTGGGTTTTCCGTGGTCATCATGGTGGAAAAGTGTAGATTGTGGTTTTTGGAGAACTTCAGGTAGGTTTAGGGGGTCTTTTGGGGTGGATTCATGGTATTTGGGGTTTTCTTCTGTTTTTTGGGTGATGCAGTTCCTTTTTTAGCGTGTTTTTGACATATTTTTTGTGGTCTCCGTTTGGTTTTAGTTGGGTCCTTGTTGGTCATCATGGTGGAAAAGTGTAAATTGTGGGGTTTTGGAGAACATCAGGTAGGTTTAGGGGGAGTTTTGGGGTGGATCTATGTCTTTTGGGGTTTTCTTTCGTTCTTTGTGTTGATCCCGTTCTTGTTTGGGGTGTTTTTGACGTGTTTTGGGGTCTCCGTAGGGTTTTGTTGGGTTTTCCGTGGTCATCATGGGGGAAAAGTGTAGATTGTGGGTTTTGGAGAACTTCAGGTAGGTTTAGGGGACTTTTGGGGTGGATTCATGGTATTTGGGCTTTTCTTCTGTTTTTTGGGTGATGCAGTTCCTTTTTTGGGGTGTTTTTGACATGTTTTGGTGTCTCCGTTTGGTTTTATTTGGGTTCTTGTTGGTCATCATGGTGGAAAAGTGTAAATTGTGGGGTTTTGGAGAACATCAGGTAGGTTTAGGGGGACTTTTGGGGTGGATCTATGGCTTTGGGGGTTTTCTTTCCTTTTTTGTGTTGATCCCGTTCTTGTTTGGGGTGTTTTTGACGTGTTTTGGGGTCTCCGTTGGGTTTCGTTGGGTTTTCCGTGGTCATCATGGTGGAAAAGTGTAGATTGTGGGTTTTGGAGAATTTCAGGTAGGTTTAGGGGGACTTTTGTGGTGGATCTATGGTATTTGGAGTTTTCTTCTGTTTTTTTGGGTGATGCAGTTCCTTTTCTGGGGTGTTTTTGACATGTTTTGTGGTCTCCGTTTGGTTTTAGTTGGGTTCTTGTTGGTCATCATGGTGGAAAAGTGTAGATTGTGGGTTTTGGAGAACATCAGGTAGGTTTAGGGGACTTTTGGGGTGGATTCATGGTATTTGGGCTTTTCTTCTGTTTTTTGGGGTGATGCTGTTCTTTTTTGGGGTGTTTTTGACATGTTTTGGTGTCTCCGTTTGGTTTTAGTTGGGTTCTTGTTGGTCATCATGGTGGAAAAGTGTAAATTGTGTGGTTTTGGAGAATATCTGTTAGGTTTAGGGGGACTTTTGGGGTGGATCTATGGCTTTTGGGGTTTTCTTTCGTTTTTTGTGTTGAGTCCGTTCTTGTTTGGGGTGTTTTTGACGTGTTTTGGGGTCTCCGTTGGGTTTCGTTGGGTTTTCCGTTGTCATCATGGGGGAAAAGTGTAGATTGTGGGTTTTGGAGAACTTCAGGTAGGTTTAGGGGACTTTTGGGGTGGATTCATGGTATTTGGGCTTTTCTTCTGTTATTTGGGTGATGCAGTTATTTTTTTGGTGTGTTTTTGACATGTTTTGGGGTCTCCGTTTGGTTTTAGTTGGATTCATGTTGGTTATCATGGTGGAAAAGTGTAGATTGTGGTTTTTGGAGAACATCAGGTAGGTTTAGGGGGACTTTTGGGGTGGATCTATGGCTTTTGGGGTTTTCTTTCGTTTTTTGTGTTGAGTCCGTTCTTGTTTTGGGGTGTTTTTGACGTGTTTTGGGGTCTCCGTTGGGTTTCGTTGGGTTTTCCGTGGTCATCATGGTGGAAAAGTGTAGATTGTGGGTTTTGGAGAACTTCAGGTAGGTTTAGGGGGACTTTTGTGGTGGATTCATGGTATATGGGGTTTTCGTCTGTTTTTGTGGTGATGCAGTTCTTTTTTGGGGTGTTTTTGACGTGTTTTGGGGTCTCCGTTTGGTTTTAGTTGGGTTCTTGTTGGTCATCATGGTGGAAAAGTGTAGATTGTGGGTTTTTGGAGAACATCAGGTAGGTTTAGGGGGACTTTTGGGGTGGATCTATGGCTTTTGGGGTTTTCTTTCGTTTTTTGTGTTGATCCCATTCTTGTTTGGGTTGTTTTTGACGTGTTTTGGGGTCTCCGTTGGGTTTCGTTGGGTTTTCCGTGGTCATCATGGTGGAAAAGTGTAGATAGTGGGTTTTGGAGAACTTCAGGTAGGTTTAGGAGACTTTTGGGGTGGATTCATGGTATTTGGGCTTTTCTTCTGTTTTTTTGGGGTGATGCAGTTCTTTTTTGGGGTGTTTTTGACATGTTTTGGTGTCTCCGTATGGTTTTAGTTGGGTTCTTGTTGGTCATCATGGTGGAAAAGTGTAAATTGTGTAGTTTTGGAGAACATGAGGTAGGTTTAGGGGGACTTTTGGGGTGGATCTATGGCTTTTCGGGTTTTCTTTCGTTCTTTGTGTTGATCCCGTTCTTGTTTGTGGTGTTTTTGACGTGTTTTGGGGTGTCCGTTTGGTTTCGTTGGGTTTTCCGTGGTCATCATGGTGGAAAAGTGTAGATTGTGGGTTTTGGAGAACTTCAGGTAGGTTTAGGGGACTTTTGGGGTGGATTCATGGTATTTGGGGTTTTCTTCTGTTTTTTGGGGTGATGCAGTTCCTTTTTTAGCGTGTTTTTACATGTTTTGGGGTCTCCGTTTGG
>NW_028137162.1:0-41383 GCF_965140915.1 Aythya marila | reverse complement strand
ATCCACCCCAAAGACACCCTAAACCTACCTGATGTTCTCCTAATCCCAAAGCACACTCCAAACCACCAAAAAACACATTAGGAATTCAACGAAACGCAACGGAAACCCCAAAACACTTCAAAATCACCCGAAGAAAGGAGAGGATCACTCCCCCAAAAAGAAGAAAACCCCAAATACCATGAATCCACGCGAAAACTCCCCCTAAACCTACCTGAAGTTCTCCAAAACCCACAATTTACACTTTTACAACACGATGACCAACGAGAACCCAACAAAACCAAACAGAGACCACAAAAACCTTAAAAAATACCCCAAACAAGAATGGCATCACCCCCAAAACTGGAAGAAAACCCCCAAAACCATAGATCCACCCCAAAGACACCCTAAACCTACCTGATGTTCTCCAAAAACCACAATTTACACTTTTCCAACACGATGACCAACGAGAACCCAACAGAACCCAACAGAGACCCCAAAAAACGTCAAAAACACCCCAAACAAGAACGGCATCACCACCAAAACTGGAAGAAAATCCCCCAAAACCATAGATCCACCCCAAAACAACCCTAAAACTACCTGATGTTCTCCAAAACCCACAATCCACTCCTATTTAACATAATGACAAACAAGAACCCAACAAAACCTAATGGAGACCCCAAAACACGTAAAAAACACCACAAAAAATATCGGCATCACCCCCAAAACTGGAAGAAAATCCCCCAAAACCATAGATCCACCCCAAAACCACCCTAAACCAACCTGATGTTCTCCAAAACCCACAATTTACCCTTTTCCACCATGATAACCAACGAGAACCCAACAAAACCCAACGGAGACCCCAAAAAACGTCAAAAACACCCCAAACAAGAACGGCATCACCACCAAAACTGGAAGAAAATCCCCCAAAACCATAGATCCACCCCAAAACCACCCTAAACCTACCTGATGTTCTCCAAAACCACAATTTACCCTTTTCCAACACGATGACCAACGAGAACCCAACAGAACCCAACAGAGACCCCAAAAAACGTCAAAAACACCCCAAACAAGAACGGCATCACCACCAAAACTGGAAGAAAATCCCCCAAAACCATAGATCCACCCCAAAACCACCCTAAACCTACCTGATGTTCTCCAAAACCCACAATCCACTCCTATTTAACATAATGACAAACAAGAACCCAACAAAACCTAATGGAGACCCCAAAACACGTCAAAAACACCCCAAACAAGAACGGCATCACCCCCAAAACTGGAAGAAAATCCCCCAAAACCATAGATCCACCCCAAAACCACCCTAAACCTACCTGATGTTCTCCAAAACCCACAATTTACCCTTTTCCACCATGATGACCAACGAGAACCAAACAACCCAACGGAGACCCCAAAACACTTCAAATACACCCCAAAAAAGAACAGGATCACGCCAAAAAATAGAAGAAAACCCCAAATACCATAGATCCACCCCAAAGACACCCTAAACCTGCCTGATGTTCTCCTAATCCCAAAGCACACTCCAAACCACCATAAAACACATTAGGAATTCAACGAAATGCAACGGAAACCACAAAACACTTCAAAATCACCCGAAGAAAGGAGAGGATCACTCCCCCAAAAAGAAGAAAACCCAAATACCATGAATCCACGCGAAAACTCCCCCTAAACCTACCTGAAGTTCTCCAAAACCCACAATTTACACTTTTACAACACGATGACCAACGAGAACCCAACAAAACCAAACAGAGACCACAAAAACCTTAAAAAATACCCCAAACAAGAATGGCATCACCCCCAAAACTGGAAGAAAACCCCCAAAACCATAGATCCACCCCAAAGACACCCTAAACCTACCTGATCTTCTCCAAAAACCACAATTTACCCTTTTCCAACACCGATGACCAACGAGAACCCAACAGAACCCAACAGAGACCCCAAAAAACGTCAAAAACACCCCAAACAAGAACGGCATCACCACCAAAACTGGAAGAAAATCCCCCAAAACCATAGATCCACCCCAAAACCACCCTAAACCTACCTGATGTTCTCCAAAACCCACAATCCACTCCTATTTAACATAATGACAAACAAGAACCCAACAAAACCTAATGGAGACCCCAAAACACGTCAAAAACACCCCAAACAAGAACGGCATCACCCCCAAAAATGGAAGAAAATCCCCCAAAACCATAGATCCACCCCAAAGACACCCTAAACCTACCTGATCTTCTCCAAAAACCACAATTTACCCTTTTCCAACACGATGACCAACGAGAACCCAACAGAACCCAACGGAGACCCCAAAAAACGTCAAAAACACCCCAAACAAGAACGGCATCACCACCAAAACTGGAAGAAAATCCCCCAAAACCATAGATCCACCCCAAAACCACCCTAAACCTACCTGATGTTCTCCAAAACCCACAATTTACACTTTTCCAACACGAAGACCAACGAGAACCCAACAGAACCCAACAGAGACCCCAAAAAACGTCAAAAACACCCCAAACAAGAACGGCATCACCCCCAAAACTGGAAGAAAATCCCCCAAAACCATAGATCCACCCCAAAACCACCCTAAACCTACCTGATGTTCTCCAAAACCCACAATCCACACCTATTTGACATAATGACAAACAAGAACCCAACAAAACCCAACAGAGACCCCAAAACACTTCAAATACACCCCAAAAAAGAACAGGATCACGCCAAAAAATAGAAGAAAACCCCAAATACCATAGATCCACCCCAAAGACACCCTAAACCTACCTGATGTTCTCCTAATCCCAAAGCACACTCCAAACCACCATAAAACACATTAGGAATTCAACGAAACGCAACGGAAACCCCAAAACACTTCAAAATCACCCGAAGAAAGGAGAGGATCACTCCCCCAAAAAGAAGAAAACCCCAAATACCATGAATCCACGCGAAAACTCCCCCTAAACCTACCTGAAGTTCTCCAAAACCCACAATTTACACTTTTACAACACGATGACCAACGAGAACCCAACAAAACCAAACAGAGACCACAAAAACCTTAAAAAATACCCCAAACAAGAATGGCATCACCCCCAAAACTGGAAGAAAATCCCCCAAAACCATAGATCCACCCCAAAACCACCCTAAAACTACATGATGTTCTCCAAAACCCACAATTTACCCTTTTCCACCATGATAACCAACGAGAACCCAACAAAACCCAACGGAGACCCCAAAAAACGTCAAAAACACCCCAAACAAGAACGGCATCACCCCCAAAACTGGAAGAAAATCCCCCAAAACCATAGATCCACCCCAAAGACACCCTAAACCTACCTGATCTTCTCCAAAACCCACATTTTACCCTTTTCCAACACGATGACCAATGAGAACCCAACAGAACCCAACAGAGATCCCAAAAAACGTCAAAAACACCCAAACAAGAACGGCATCACCACCAAAACTGGAAGAAAATCCCCCAAAACCATAGATCCACCCCAAAACCACCCTAAACCTACCTGATGTTCTCCAAAAACCACAATTTACACTTTTACAACACGATGACCAACGAGAACCCAACAGAACCCAACAGAGACCCCAAAAAACGTCAAAAACACCCCAAACAAGAACGGCATCACCCCCAAAACTGGAAGAAAATCCCCCAAAACCATAGATCCACCCCAAAACCACCCTAAACCTACCTGATGTTCTCCAAAACCCACAATCCACACCTATTTAACATAATGACAAACAAGAACCCAACAAAACCTAATGGACACACCAAAACACGCCAAAACACCACCCCAAACAAGAAAAGGATCACCCCCAAAACTGGAAGAAAATCCCCCAAAACCATAGATCCACCCCAAAACCACCCTAAACCTACCTGATGTTCTCCAAAACCCACAATTTACCCTTTTCCACCATGATGACCAACGAGAACCAAACAAAACCCAACGGAGACCCCAAAACACTTCAAATACACCCCAAAAAAGAACAGGACCACGCCAAAAAATAGAAGAAAACCCCAAATACCATAGATCCACCCCAAAGACACCCTAAACCTACCTGATGTTCTCCTAATCCCAAAGCACACTCCAAACCACCAAAAAACACATTAGGAATTCAACGAAACGCAACGGAAACCCCAAAACACTTCAAAATCACCCGAAGAAAGGAGAGGATCACTCCCCCAAAAAGAAGAAAACCCCAAATACCATGAATCCACGCGAAAACTCCCCCTAAACCTACCTGAAGTTCTCCAAAACCCACAATTTACACTTTTACAACACGATGACCAACGAGAACCCAACAAAACCAAACAGAGACCACAAAAACCTTAAAAATACCCCAAACAAGAATGGCATCACCCCCAAAACTGGAAGAAAACCCCCAAAACCATAGATCCACCCCAAAGACACCCTAAACCTACCTGATGTTCTCCAAAAACCACAATTTACACTTTTCCAACACGATGACCAACGAGAACCCAACAGAACCCAACAGAGACCCCAAAAAACGTCAAAAACACCCCAAACAAGAACGGCATCACCACCAAAACTGGAAGAAAATCCCCCAAAACCATAGATCCACCCCAAAACAACCCTAAAACTACCTGATGTTCTCCAAAACCCACAATCCACTCCTATTTAACATAATGACAAACAAGAACCCAACAAAACCTAATGGAGACCCCAAAACACGTAAAAAACACCACAAAAAATATCGGCATCACCCCCAAAACTGGAAGAAAATCCCCCAAAACCATAGATCCACCCCAAAACCACCCTAAACCAACCTGATGTTCTCCAAAACCCACAATTTACCCTTTTCCACCATGATAACCAACGAGAACCCAACAAAACCCAACGGAGACCCCCAAAAAACGTCAAAAACACCCCAAACAAGAACGGCATCACCACCAAAACTGGAAGAAAATCCCCCAAAACCATAGATCCACCCCAAAACCACCCTAAACCTACCTGATGTTCTCCAAAAACCACAATTTACCCTTTTCCAACACGATGACCAACGAGAACCCAACAGAACCCAACAGAGACCCCAAAAAACGTCAAAAACACCCCAAACAAGAACGGCATCACCACCAAAACTGGAAGAAAATCCCCCAAAACCATAGATCCACCCCAAAACCACCCTAAACCTACCTGATGTTCTCCAAAACCCACAATCCACTCCTATTTAACATAATGACAAACAAGAACCCAACAAAACCTAATGGAGACCCAAAACACGTCAAAAACACCCCAAACAAGAACGGCATCACCCCCAAAACTGGAAGAAAATCCCCCAAAACCATAGATCCACCCCAAAACCACCCTAAACCTACCTGATGTTCTCCAAAACCCACAATTTACCCTTTTCCACCATGATGACCAACGAGAACCAAACAACCCAACGGAGACCCCAAAACACTTCAAATACACCCCAAAAAAGAACAGGATCACGCCAAAAAATAGAAGAAAACCCCAAATACCATAGATCCACCCCAAAGACACCCTAAACCTGCCTGATGTTCTCCTAATCCCAAAGCACACTCCAAACCACCATAAAACACATTAGGAATTCAACGAAATGCAACGGAAACCACAAAACACTTCAAAATCACCCGAAGAAAGGAGAGGATCACTCCCCCAAAAAGAAGAAAACCCAAATACCATGAATCCACGCGAAAACTCCCCCTAAACCTACCTGAAGTTCTCCAAAACCCACAATTTACACTTTTACAACACGATGACCAACGAGAACCCAACAAAACCAAACAGAGACCACAAAAACCTTAAAAAATACCCCAAACAAGAATGGCATCACCCCCAAAACTGGAAGAAAACCCCCAAAACCATAGATCCACCCCAAAGACACCCTAAACCTACCTGATCTTCTCCAAAACCACAATTTACCCTTTTCCAACACGATGACCAACGAGAACCCAACAGAACCCAACAGAGACCCCAAAAAACGTCAAAAACACCCCAAACAAGAACGGCATCACCACCAAAACTGGAAGAAAATCCCCCAAAACCATAGATCCACCCCAAAACCACCCTAAACCTACCTGATGTTCTCCAAAACCCACAATCCACTCCTATTTAACATAATGACAAACAAGAACCCAACAAAACCTAATGGAGACCCCAAAACACGTCAAAAACACCCCAAACAAGAACGGCATCACCCCCAAAAATGGAAGAAAATCCCCCAAAACCATAGATCCACCCCAAAGACACCCTAAACCTACCTGATCTTCTCCAAAAACCACAATTTACCCTTTTCCAACACGATGACCAACGAGAACCCAACAGAACCCAACGGAGACCCCAAAAAACGTCAAAAACACCCCAAACAAGAACGGCATCACCACCAAAACTGGAAGAAAATCCCCCAAAACCATAGATCCACCCCAAAACCACCCTAAACCTACCTGATGTTCTCCAAAACCCACAATTTACACTTTTCCAACACGAAGACCAACGAGAACCCAACAGAACCCAACAGAGACCCCAAAAAACGTCAAAAACACCCCAAACAAGAACGGCATCACCCCCAAAACTGGAAGAAAATCCCCCAAAACCATAGATCCACCCCAAAACCACCCTAAACCTACCTGATGTTCTCCAAAACCCACAATCCACACCTATTTGACATAATGACAAACAAGAACCCAACAAAACCCAACAGAGACCCCAAAACACTTCAAATACACCCCAAAAAAGAACAGGATCACGCCAAAAAATAGAAGAAAACCCCAAATACCATAGATCCACCCCAAAGACACCCTAAACCTACCTGATGTTCTCCTAATCCCAAAGCACACTCCAAACCACCATAAAACACATTAGGAATTCAACGAAACGCAACGGAAACCCCAAAACACTTCAAAATCACCCGAAGAAAGGAGAGGATCACTCCCCCAAAAAGAAGAAAACCCCAAATACCATGAATCCACGCGAAAACTCCCCCTAAACCTACCTGAAGTTCTCCAAAACCCACAATTTACACTTTTACAACACGATGACCAACGAGAACCCAACAAAACCAAACAGAGACCACAAAAACCTTAAAAAATACCCCAAACAAGAATGGCATCACCCCCAAAACTGGAAGAAAATCCCCCAAAACCATAGATCCACCCCAAAACCACCCTAAAACTACATGATGTTCTCCAAAACCCACAATCCACTCCTATTTAACATAAAGACAAACAAGAACCCAACAAAACCTAATGGAGACCCCAAAACACGTAAAAAAACACCCCAAAAAATATCGGCATCACCCCCAAAACTGGAAGAAAATCCCCCAAAACCATAGATCCACCCCAAAACCACCCTAAAACTACCTGATGTTCTCCAAAACCCACAATCCACTCCTATTTAACATAATGACAAACAAGAACCCAACAAAACCTAATGGAGACCCCAAAACACGTAAAAAACACCCCAAAAAATATCGGCATCACCCCCAAAACTGGAAGAAAATACGCCAAAACCATAGATCCACCCCAAAACCACCCTAAAACTACCTGATGTTCTCCAAAAACCACAATTTACCCTTTTCCACCATGATAACCAACGAGAACCCAACAAAACCCAACGGAGACCCCAAAAAACGTCAAAAACACATAAAAACAAGAACGGCATCACCCCCAAAACTGGAAGAAAATCCGCCAAAACCATAGATCCACCCAAAGACACCCTAAACCTACCTGATGTTCTCCAAAACCCACAATTTACCCTTTTCCAACACGATGACCAACGAGAACCCAACAGAACCCAACAGAGACCCCAAAAAACGTCAAAAACACCCCAAACAAGAACGGCATCACCACCAAAACTGGAAGAAAATCCCCCAAAACCATAGATCCACCCCAAAACCACCCTAAACCTACCTGATCTTCTCCAAAACCCACAATCCACACCTATTTAACATAATGACAAACAAGAACCCAACAAAACCTAATGGACACACCAAAACACGTCAAAAACACCCCAAACAAGAACGGCATCACCACCAAAACTGGAAGAAAATCCCCCAAAACCATAGATCCACCCCAAAGACACCCTAAACCTACCTGATGTTCTCCAAAAACCACAATTTACCCTTTTCCAACACGATGACCAACGAGAACCCAACAGAACCCAACAGAGACCCCAAAAAACGTCAAAAACACCCCAAACAAGAACGGCATCACCACCAAAACTGGAAGAAAATCCCCCAAAACCATAGATCCACCCCAAAACCACCCTAAAACTACCTGATGTTCTCCAAAACCCACAATCCACTCCTATTTAACATAATGACAAACAAGAACCCAACAAAACCTAATGGAGACCCCAAAACACGTAAAAAACACCCCAAAAAATATCGGCATCACCCCAAAACTGGAAGAAAATCCCCCAAAACCATAGATCCACCCCAAAGACACCCTAAACCTACCCGATGTTCTCCAAAACCACAATTTACCCTTTTCCAACACGATGACCAACGAGAACCCAACAGAACCCAACGGAGACCCCAAAAAACGTCAAAAACACCCCAAACAAGAAAGGCATCACCCCCAAAACTGGAAGAAAATCCGCCAAAACCATAGATCCACCCCAAAACCACCCTAAACCTACCTGATGTTCTCCAAAAACCACAATTTACACTTTTCCAACACGATGACCAACGAGAACCCAACAGAACCCAACAGAGACCCCAAAAAACGTCAAAAACACCCCAAACAAGAATGGCATCACCCCCAAAACTGGAAGAAAATCCCCCAAAACCATAGATCCACCCCAAAACCACCCTAAACCTACCTGATATTCTCCAAAACCCACAATCCACACCTATTTAACATAATGACAAACAAGAACCCAACAAACCTAATGGACACACCAAAACACGTCAAAAACACCCCAAACAAGAAAAGGATCACCACCAAAACTGGAAGAAAATCCCCCAAAACCATAGATCCACCCCAAAACCACCCGAAACCTACCTGATGTTCTCCAAAACCCACAATTTACCCTTTTCCACCATGATGACCAACGAGAACCAAACAAAACCCAACGGAGACCCCAAAACACTTCAAATACACCCCAAAAAAGAACAGGATCACGCCAAAAAATAGAAGAAAACCCCAAATACCATAGATCCACCCCAAAGACACCCTAAACCTACCTGATGTTCTCCTAATCCCAAAGCACACTCCAAACCACCATAAAACACATTAGGAATTCAACGAAATGCAACGGAAACCACAAAACACTTCAAAATCACCCGAAGAAAGGAGAGGATCACTCCCCCAAAAAGAAGAAAACCCAAATACCATGAATCCACGCGAAAACTCCCCCTAAACCTACCTGAAGTTCTCAAAACCCACAATTTACACTTTACAACACGATGACCAACGAGAACCCAACAAAACCAAACAGAGACCACAAAAACCTTAAAAAATACCCCAAACAAGAATGGCATCACCCCCAAAACAGGAAGAAAATCCCCCAAAACCATAGATCCACCCCAAAGACACCCTAAACCTACCTGATCTTCTCCAAAAACCACAATGTACCCTTTTCCAACACGATGACCAACGAGAACCCAACAGAACCCAACAGAGACCCCAAAAAACGTCAAAAACACCCCAAACAAGAACGGCATCACCCCCAAAACTGGAAGAAAATCCCCCAAAACCATAGATCCACCCCAAAACCACCCTAAACCTACCTGATGTTCTCCAAAAACCACAATTTACACTTTTCCAACACGATGACCAACGAGAACCCAACAGAACCCAACAGAGACCCCAAAAAACGTCAAAAACACCCCAAACAAGAACGGCATCACCACCAAAACTGGAAGAAAATCCCCCAAAACCATAGATCCACCCCAAAACCACCCTAAACCTACCTGATGTTCTCCAAAACCCACAATCCACACCTATTTGACATAATGACAAACAAGAACCCAACAAAACCCAACGGAGACCCCAAAACACTTCAAATACACCCCAAAAAAGAACAGGACCACGCCAAAAAATAGAAGAAAACCCCAAATACCATAGATCCACCCCAAAGACACCCTAAACCTACCTGATGTTCTCCTAATCCCAAAGCACACTCCAAACCACCATAAAACACATTAGGAATTCAACGAAACGCAACGGAAACCCCAAAACACTTCAAAATCACCCGAAGAAAGGAGAGGATCACTCCCCCAAAAAGAAGAAAACCCAAATACCATGAATCCACGCGAAAACTCCCCCTAAACCTACCTGAAGTTCTCCAAAACCCACAATTTACACTTTTACAACACGATGACCAACGAGAACCCAACAAAACCAAACAGAGACCACAAAAACCTTAAAAAATACCCCAAACAAGAAAGGCATCACCCCCAAAACTGGAAGAAAACCCCCAAAACTATAGATCCACCCCAAAGACACCCTAAACCTACCTGATGTTCTCCAAAAACCACAATTTACCCTTTTCCAACACGATGACCAACGAGAACCCAACAGAACCCAACAGAGACCCCAAAAAACGTCAAAAACACCCCAAACAAGAACGGCATCACCCCCAAAACTGGAAGAAAATCCCCCAAAACCATAGATCCACCCCAAAGACACCCTAAACCTACCTGATGTTCTCCAAAAACCACGATTTACCCTTTTCCAACACGATGACCAACGAGAACCCAACAGAACCCAACGGAGACCCCAAAAAACGTCAAAAACACCCCAAACAAGAACGGCACCACCACCAAAACTGGAAGAAAATCCCCCAAAACCATAGATCCACCCCAAAACCACCCTAAAACTACCTGATGTTCTCCAAAACCCACAATCCACTCCTATTTAACATAATGACAAACAAGAACCCAACAAAACCTAATGGAGACCCCAAAACACGTAAAAAACACCCAAAAAATATCGGCATCACCCCCAAAACTGGAAGAAAATACGCCAAAACCATAGATCCACCCCAAAACCACCCTAAACTACCTGATGTTCTCCAAAACCCACAATCCACACCTATTTAACATAATGACAAACAAGAACCCAACAAAACCTAATGGAGACACCAAAACACGTCAAAAACACCCCAAACAAGAACGGAATCACCACCAAAACTGGAAGAAAATCCCCCAAAACCATAGATCCACCCCAAAGACACCTAAAACTACCTGATGTTCTCCAAAAACCACAATTTACCCTTTTCCAACACGATGACCAACGAGAACCCAACAGAACCCAACAGAGACCCCAAAAAACGTCAAAAACACCCCAAACAAGAACGGCATCACCACCAAAACTGGAAGAAAATACCCCAAAACCATAGATCCACCCCAAAACCACCCTAAAACTACCTGATGTTCTCCAAAACCCACAATCCACTCCTATTTAACATAATGACAAACAAGAACCCAACAAAACCCAACGGAGACCCCAAAAAACGTCAAAAACACCCCAAACAAGAACGGCATCACCACCAAAACTGGAAGAAAATCCCCCAAAACCATAGATCCACCCCAAAGACACCCTAAACCTACCTGATGTTCTCCAAAAACCACAATTTACCCTTTTCCAACACGATGACCAACGAGAACCCAACAGAACCCAACGGAGACCCCAAAAAACGTCAAAAACACCCCAAACAAGAACGGCATCACCACCAAAACTGGAAGAAAATCCCCCAAAACCATAGATCCACCCCAAAACCACCCTAAAACTACCTGATGTTCTCCAAAACCCACAATCCACACCTATTTAACATAATGACAAACAAGAACCCAACAAAACCTAATGGAGACACCAAAACACGTCAAAAACACCCCAAACAAGAACGGCATCACCACCAAAACTGGAAGAAAATCTCCCAAAACCATAGATCCACCCCAAAGACACTCTAAACCTACCTGATGTTCTCCAAAAAACACAATTTACCCTTTTCCAACACGATGACCAACGAGAACCCAACAGAACCCAACGGAGACCCCAAAAAACGTCAAAAACACCCCAAACAAGAACGGCATCACCACCAAAACTGGAAGAAAATCCCCAAAACCATAGATCCACCCCAAAACCACCCTAAACCTACCTGATGTTCTCCAAAACCCCACAATCCACTCCTATTTAACATAATGACAAACAAGAACCCAACAAAACCCAACGGAGACCCCAAAACACGTAAAAAACACCCCAAAAAATATCGGAATCACCCCCAAAACTGGAAGAAAATCCCCCAAAACCATAGATCCACCCCTAAACCACCCTAAACCTACCTGATGTTCTCCAAAACCACAATTTACCCTTTTCCAACACGATGACCAACGAGAACCCAACAGAACCCAACAGAGACCCCAAAAAACGTCAAAAACACCCCAAACAAGAATGGCATCACCACCAAAACTGGAAGAAAATCCCCCAAAACCATAGATCCACCCCAAAACCACCCTAAACCTACCTGATCTTCTACAAAACCCACAATCCACACCTATTTAACATAATGACAAACAAGAACCCAACAAAACCTAATGGACACACCAAAACACGTCAAAAACACCCCAAACAAGAAAAGGATCACCACCAAAACTGGAAGAAAATACACCAAATCCATAGATCCACCCCAAAACCACCCTAAACCTACCTGATGTTCTCCAAAACCCACAATTTACCCTTTTCCAACACGATGACCAACGAGAACCCAACAGAACCCAACAGAGACCCCAAAAAACGTCAAAAACACCCCAAACAAGAACGGCATCACCACCAAAACTGGAAGAAAATCCCCCAAAACCATAGATGCACCCCAAAACCACCCTAAACCTACCTGATGTTCTCCAAAACCCACAATCCACACCTATTTAACATAATGACAAACAAGAACCCAACAAAACCTAATGGACACACCAAAACACGTCATAAACACCCCAAACAAGAAAAGGATCACCCCAAAACTGGAAGAAAATACACCAAATCCATAGATCCACCCCAAAACCACCCTAAACCTACCTGATCTTCTCCAAAACCCACAATTTACCTTTTCCACCATGATGACCAACGAGAACCAAACAAAACCCAACGGAGACCCCAAAACACTTCAAATACACCCCAAAAAAGAACAGGATCACACCAAAAAATAGAAGAAAACCCCAAATACCATAGATCCACCCCAAAGACACCCTAAACCTACCTGATGTTCTCCTAATCCCAAAGCACACTCCAAACCACCATAAAACACATTAGGAATTCAACGAAATGCAACGGAAACCACAAAACACTTCAAAATCACCCGAAGAAAGGAGAGGATCACTCCCCCAAAAAGAAGAAAACCCAAATACCATGAATCCACGCGAAAACTCCCCCTAAACCTACCTGAAGTTCTCCAAAACCCACAATTTACACTTTTACAACACGATGACCAACGAGAACCCAACAAAACCAAACAGAGACCACAAAAACCTTAAAAAATACCCCAAACAAGAATGGCATCACCCCCAAAACTGGAAGAAAACCCCCAAAACCATAGATCCACCCCAAAGACACCCTAAACCTACCTGATGTTCTCCAAAAACCACTATTTACCCTTTTCCAACACGATGACCAACGAGAACCCAACAGAACCCAACAGAGACCCCAAAAAACGTCAAAAACACCCCAAACAAGAACGGCATCACCCCCAAAACTGGAAGAAAATCCCCCAAAACCATAGATCCACCCCAAAACCACCCTAAAACTACCTGATGTTCTCCAAAACCCACAATCCACTCCTATTTAACATAATGACAAACAAGAACCCAACAAAACCCAACAGAGATCCCAAAAAACGTCAAAAACACCCCAAACAAGAACGGCATCACCACCAAAACTGGAAGAAAATCCCCCAAAACCATAGATCCACCCCAAAACCACCCTAAAACTACCTGATGTTCTCCAAAACCCACAATCCACACCTATTTAACATAATGACAAACAAGAACCCAACAAAAACTAATGGAGACACCAAAACACGTCAAAAACACCCCAAACAAGAACGGCATCACCACCAAAACTGGAAGAAAATCTCCCAAAACCATAGATCCACCCCAAAGACACTCTAAACCTACCTGATGTTCTCCAAAAAACACAATTTACCCTTTTCCAACACGATGACCAACGAGAACCCAACAGAACCCAACAGAGACCCCAAAAAACGTCAAAAACACCCCAAACAAGAACGGCATCACCACCAAAACTGGATGAAAATCCCCCAAAACCATAGATCCACCCCAAAACCACCCTAAAACTACCTGATGTTCTCCAAAACCCACAATCCACTCCTATTTAACATAATGACAAACAAGAACCCAACAAAACCTAATGGAGACCCCAAAACACGTAAAAAACACCCCCAAAAATATCGGAATCACCCCCAAAACTGGAAGAAAATCCCCCAAAACCATAGATCCACCCCTAAACCACCCTAAACCTACCTGATGTTCTCCAAAACCACAATTTACCCTTTTCCAACACGATGACCAACGAGAACCCAACAGAACCCAACAGAGACCCCAAAAAACGTCAAAAACACCCCAAACAAGAATGGCATCACCACCAAAACTGGAAGAAAATCCCCCAAAACCATAGATCCACCCCAAAACCACCCTAAACCTACCTGATCTTCTCCAAAACCCACAATCCACACCTATTTAACATAATGACAAACAAGAACCCAACAAAACCTAATGGACACACCAAAACACGTCAAAAACACCCCAAACAAGAAAAGGATCACCACCAAAACTGGAAGAAAATACACCAAATCCATAGATCCACCACAAAACCACCCTAAACCTACCTGATGTTCTCCAAAACCCACAATTTACCCTTTTCCAACACGATGACCAACGAGAACCCAACAGAACCCAACAGAGACCCCAAAAAACGTCAAAAACACCCCAAACAAGAACGGCATCACCACCAAAACTGGAAGAAAATCCCCCAAAACCATAGATCCACCCCAAAACCACCCTAAACCTACCTGATGTTCTCCAAAACCCACAATCCACACCTATTTAACATAATGACAAACAAGAACCCAACAAAACCTAATGGAAACACCAAAACACGTCATAAACACCCCAAACAAGAAAAGGATCACCCCCAAAACTGGAAGAAAATACACCAAATCCATAGATCCACCCCAAAACCACCCTAAACCTACCTGATGTTCTCCAAAACCCACAATTTACCCTTTTCCACCATAATGACAAACAAGAACCCAACAAAACCCAACGGAGACCCCAAAAAACATCAAAAACACCCCAAACAAGAACGGCATCACCCCCAAAACTGGAAGAAAATCCCCCAAAACCATAGATCCACCCCAAAGACACCCTAAACCTACCTGATCTTCTCCAAAAACCACAATTTACCCTTTTCCAACACGATGACCAACGAGAACCCAACAGAACCCAACAGAGATCCCAAAAAACGTCAAAAACACCCCAAACAAGAACGGCATCACCCCCAAAACTGGAAGAAAATCCCCCAAAACCATAGATCCACCCCAAAACCACCCTAAACCTACCTGATGTTCTCCAAAACCCACAATCCACACCTATTTGACATAATGACAAAAAAGAACCCAACAGAACCCAACAGAGACCCCAAAACACTTCAAATACACCCCAAAAAAGAACAGGATCACGCCAAAAAATAGAAGAAAACCCCAAATACCATAGATCCACCCCAAAGACACCCTAAACCTACCTGATGTTCTCCTAATCCCAAAGCACACTCCAAACCACCATAAAACACATTAGGAATTCAACGAAACGCAACGGAAACCCCAAAACACTTCAAAATCACCCGAAGAAAGGAGAGGATCACTCCCCCAAAAAGAAGAAAACCCCAAATACCATGAATCCACGCGAAAACTCCCCCTAAACCTACCTGAAGTTCTCCAAAACCCACAATTTACACTTTTACAACACGATGACCAACGAGAACCCAACAAAACCAAACAGAGACCACAAAAACCTTAAAAAATACCCCAAACAAGAATGGCATCACCCCCAAAACTGGAAGAAAACCCCCAAAACCATAGATCCACCCCAAAGACACCCTAAACCTACCTGATCTTCTCCAAAAACCACAATTTACCCTTTTCCAACACGATGACCAACGAGAACCCAACAGAACCCAACAGAGATCCCAAAAAACGTCAAAAACACCCCAAACAAGAACGGCATCACCACCAAAACTGGAAGAAAATCCCCCAAAACCATAGATCCACCCCAATACCACCCTAAAACTACCTGATGTTCTCCAAAACCCACAATCCACTCCTATTTAACATAATGACAAACAAGAACCCAACAAAACCTAATGGAGACCCCAAAACACGTAAAAAACACCCCAAATAATATCGGCATCACCCCCAAAACTGGAAGAAAATCCCCCAAAACCATAGATCCACCCCAAAACCACCCTAAACCTACCTGATCTTCTCCAAAAACCACAATTTACCCTTTTCCAACACGATGACCAACGAGAACCCAACAGAACCCAACAGAGACCCCAAAAAACGTCAAAAACACCCCAAACAAGAACGGCATCACCCCCAAAACTGGAAGAAAATCCCCCAAAACCATAGATCCACCCCAAAGACACCCTAAACCTTCCTGATCTTCTCCAAAAACCACAATTTACACTTTTCCAACACGATGACCAACGAGAACCCAACAGAACCCAACGGAGACACCAAAAAACGTCAAAAACACCCCAAACAAGAACGGCATCACCCCCAAAACTGGAAGAAAATCCCCCAAAACCATAGATCCACCCCAAAGACACCCTAAACCTTCCTGATCTTCTCCAAAAACCACAATTTACCCTTTTCCAACACGATGACCAACGAGAACCCAACAGAACCCAACGGAGACCCCAAAAAACGTCAAAAACACCCCAAACAAGAACGGCATCACCACCAAAACTGGAAGAAAATCCCCCAAAACCATAGATCCACCCAAAAACCACCCTAAACCTACCTGATGTTCTCCAAAACCCACAATTTACCCTTTTCCAACACGATGACCAACGAGAACCCAACAGAACCCAACAGAGACCCCAAAAAACGTCAAAAACACCCAAAACAAGAACGGCATCACCCCCAAAACTGGAAGAAAATCCCCCAAAACCATAGATCCACCCCAAAGACACCCTAAACCTACCTGATGTTCTCCTAATCCCAAAGCACACTCCAAACCACCATAAAACACATTAGGAATTCAACGAAATGCAACGGAAACCCCAAAACACTTCAAAATCACCCGAAGAAAGGAGAGGATCACTCCCCCAAAAAGAAGAAAACCCAAATACCATGAATCCACGCGAAAACTCCCCCTAAACCTACCTGAAGTTCTCCAAAACCCACAATTTACACTTTTACAACACGATGACCAACGAGAACCCAACAAAACCAAACAGAGACCACAAAAACCTTAAAAAATACCCCAAACAAGAATGGCATCACCCCCAAAACTGGAAGAAAATCCCCCAAAACCATAGATCCACCCCAAAGACACTCTAAACCTACCTGATGTTCTCCAAAAACCACAATTTACCCTTTTCCAACACGATGACCAACGAGAACCCAACAGAACCCAACAGAGACCCCAAAAAACGTCAAAAACACCCCAAACAAGAACGGCATCACCACCAAAACTGGAAGAAAATCCCCCAAAACCATAGATCCACCCCAAAACCACCCTAAACCTACCTGATGTTGTCCAAAACCCACAATCCACTCCTATTTAACATAATGACAAACAAGAACCCAACAAAACCCAACGGAGACCCCAAAAAACGTCAAAAACACCCCAAACAAGAACGGCATCACCCCCAAAACTGGAAGAAAATCCCCCAAAACCATAGATCCACCCCAAAGACACCCTAAACCTACCTGATGTTCTCCAAAAACCACAATTTACCCTTTTCCAACACGATGACCAACGAGAACCCAACAGAACCCAACGGAGACCCCAAAAAACGTCAAAAACACCCCAAACAAGAACGGCATCACCACCAAAACTGGAAGAAAATCCCCCAAAACCATAGATCCACCCCAAAACCACCCTAAACCTACCTGATGTTCTCCAAAAACCACAATTTACACTTTTCCAACACGATGACCAACGAGAACCCAACAGAACCCAACAGAGACCCCAAAAAACGTCAAAAACACCCCAAACAAGAACGGCATCACCCCCAAAACTGGAAGAAAATCCCCCAAAACCATAGATCCACCCCAAAACCACCCTAAACCTACCTGATGTTCTCCAAAACCCACAATCCACACCTATTTGACATAATGACAAACAAGAACCCAACAAAACCCAACGGAGACCCCAAAACACTTCAAATACACCCCAAAAAAGAACAGGATCACGCCAAAAAATAGAAGAAAACCCCAAATACCATAGATCCACCCCAAAGACACCCTAAACCTACCTGATGTTCTCCTAATCCCAAAGCACACTCCAAACCACCATAAAACACATTAGGAATTCAACGAAACGCAACGGAAACCCCAAAACACTTCAAAATCACCCGAAGAAAGGAGAGGATCACTCCCCCAAAAAGAAGAAAACCCCAAATACCATGAATCCACGCGAAAACTCCCCCTAAACCTACCTGAAGTTCTCCAAAACCCACAATTTACACTTTTACAACACGATGACCAACGAGAACCCAACAAAACCAAACAGAGACCACAAAAACCTTAAAAAATACCCCAAACAAGAATGGCATCACCCCCAAAACTGGAAGAAAACCCCCAAAACCATAGATCCACCCCAAAGACACCCTAAACCTACCTGATGTTCTCCAAAAACCACAATTTACCCTTTTCCAACACGATGACCAACGAGAACCCAACAGAACCCAACAGAGATCCCAAAAAACGTCAAAAACACCCCAAACAAGAACGGCATCACCACCAAAACTGGAAGAAAATCCCCCAAAACCATAGATCCACCCCAAAACCACCCTAAAACTACCTGATGTTGTCCAAAACCCACAATCCACTCCTATTTAACATAATGACAAACAAGAACCCAACAAAACCTAATGGAGACCCCAAAACACGTAAAAAACACCCCAAAAAATATCGGCATCACCCCCAAAACTGGAAGAAAATCCCCCAAAACCATAGATCCACCCCAAAACCACCCTAAACCTACCTGATGTTCTCCAAAAACCACAATTTACCCTTTTCCACCATGATAACCAACGAGAACCCAACAAAACCCAACAGAGACCCCAAAACACGTAAAAAACACCCCAAAAAATATCGGCATCACCCCCAAAACTGGAAGAAAATACGCCAAAACCATAGATCCACCCCAAAACCACCCTAAACCTACCTGATGTTCTCCAAAACCCACAATTTACCCTTTTCCACCATGATGACCAACGAGAACCAAACAAAACCCAACGGAGACCCCAAAACACTTCAAATACACCCCAAAAAAGAACAGGATCACGCCAAAAAATAGAAGAAAACCCCAAATACCATAGATCCACCCCAAAGACACCCTAAACCTACCTGATGTTCTCCTAATCCCAAAGCACACTCCAAACCACCATAAAACACATTAGGAATTCAACGAAACGCAACGGAAACCCCAAAACACTTCAAAATCACCCGAAGAAAGGAGAGGATCACTCCCCCAAAAAGAAGAAAACCCCAAATACCATGAATCCACGCGAAAACTCCCCCTAAACCTACCTGAAGTTCTCCAAAACCCACAATTTACACTTTTACAACACGATGACCAACGAGAACCCAACAAAACCAAACAGAGACCACAAAAACCTTAAAAAATACCCCAAACAAGAATGGCATCACCCCCAAAACTGGAAGAAAACCCCCAAAACCATAGATCCACCCCAAAGACACTCTAAACCTACCTGATGTTCTCCAAAAACCACAATTTACCCTTTTCCAACACGATGACCAACGAGAACCCAACAGAACCCAACAGAGACCCCAAAAAACGTCAAAAACACCCCAAACAAGAACGGCATCACCACCAAAACTGGAAGAAAATCCCCCAGAACCATAGATCCACCCCAAAGACACCCTAAACCTTCCTGATCTTCTCCAAAAACCACAATTTACCCTTTTCCAACACGATGACCAACGAGAACCCAACAGAACCCAACAGAGACCCCAAAAAACGTCAAAAACACCCCAAACAAGAACGGCATCACCCCCAAAACTGGAAGAAAATCCCCCAAAACCATAGATCCACCCCAAAGACACCCTAAACCTTCCTGATCTTCTCCAAAAACCACAATTTACCCTTTTCCAACACGATGACCAACGAGAACCCAACAGAACCCAACGGAGACCCCAAAAAACGTCAAAAACACCCCAAACAAGAACGGCATCACCCCCAAAACTGGAAGAAAATCCCCCAAAACCATAGATCCACCCCAAAACCACCCTAAACCTACCTGATGTTCTCCAAAACCCACAATCCACACCTATTTAACATAATGACAAACAAGAACCCAACAAAACCCAACGGAGACCCCAAAACACGTCAAAAACACCCCAAAAAAGAACAGGATCACGCCAAAAAATAGAAGAAAACCCCAAATACCATAGATCCACCCCAAAGACACCCTAAACCTACCTGATGTTCTCCAAAAAACACAATTTACCCTTTTCCAACACGATGACCAACGAGAACCCAACAGAACCCAACAGAGACCCCAAAAAACGTCAAAAACACCCCAAACAAGAACGGCATCACCACCAAAACTGGAAGAAAATCCCCCAAAACCATAGATGCACCCCAAAACCACCCTAAACCTACCTGATGTTCTCCAAAACCCACAATCCACACCTATTTAACATAATGAAAAACAAGAACCCAACAAAACCTAATGGAGACCCCAAAACACGTAAAAAACACCCCAAAAAATATCGGCATCACCCCCAAAACTGGAAGAAAATACGCCAAAACCATAGATCCACCCCAAAACCACCCTAAAACTACCTGATGTTCTCCAAAACCCACAATTTACCCTTTTCCACCATGATAACCAACGAGAACCCAACAAAACCCAACAGAGACCCCAAAACACGTCAAAAACACCCCAAAAAATATCGGCATCACCACCAAAACTGGAAGAAAATACGCCAAAACCATAGATCCACCCCAAAACCACCCTAAACCTACCTGATGTTCTCCAAAACCCACAATTTACCCTTTTCCACCATGATGACCAACGAGAACCAAACAAAACCCAACGGAGACCCCAAAACACTTCAAATACACCCCAAAAAAGAACAGGATCACGCCAAAAAATAGAAGAAAACCCCAAATACCATAGATCCACCCCAAAGACACCCTAAACCTACCTGATGTTCTCCTAATCCCAAAGCACACTCCAAACCACCATAAAACACATTAGGAATTCAACGAAACGCAACGGAAACCCCAAAACACTTCAAAATCACCCGAAGAAAGGAGAGGATCACTCCCCCAAAAAGAAGAAAACCCCAAATACCATGAATCCACGCGAAAACTCCCCCTAAACCTACCTGAAGTTCTCCAAAACCCACAATTTACACTTTTACAACACGATGACCAACGAGAACCCAACAAAACCAAACAGAGACCACAAAAACCTTAAAAAATACCCCAAACAAGAATGGCATCACCCCCAAAACTGGAAGAAAATACGCCAAAACCATAGATCCACCCCAAAGACACCCTAAACCTACCTGATGTTCTCCAAAAACCACAATGTACCCTTTTCCAACACGATGACCAACGAGAACCCAACAGAACCCAACAGAGACCCCAAAAAACGTCAAAAACACCCCAAACAAGAACGGCATCACCCCCAAAACTGGAAGAAAATCCCCCAAAACCATAGATCCACCCCAAAGACACCCTAAACCTTCCTGATCTTCTCCAAAAACCACAATTTACCCTTTTCCAACACGATGACCAACGAGAACCCAACAGAACCCAACGGAGACCCCAAAAAACGTCAAAAACACCCCAAACAAGAACGGCATCACCCCCAAAACTGGAAGAAAATCCCCCAAAACCATAGATCCACCCCAAAACCACCCTAAACCTACCTGATCTTCTCCAAAAACCACAATTTACCCTTTTCCAACACGATGACCAACGAGAACCCAACAGAACCCAAGAGAGACCCCAAAAAACGTCAAAAACACCCAAAACAAGAACGGCATCACCCCCAAAACTGGAAGAAAATCCCCCAAAACCATAGATCCACCCCAAAACCACCCTAAACCTACCTGATGTTCTCCAAAACCCACAATCCACTCCTATTTCACATAATGACAAACAAGAACCCAACAAAACCCAACGGAGACCCCAAAACACTTCAAATACACCCCAAAAAAGAACAGGATCACGCCAAAAAATAGAAGAAAACCCCAAATACCATAGATCCACCCCAAAGACACCCTAAACCTACCTGATGTTCTCCAAAACCCACAATTTACCCTTTTCCAACACGATGACCAACGAGAACCCAACAGAACCCAACAGAGACCCCAAAAAACGTCAAAAACACCCCAAACAAGAACGGCATCACCACCAAAACTGGAAGAAAATCCCCCAAAACCATAGATGCACCCCAAAACCACCCTAAACCTACCTGATGTTCTCCAAAACCCACAATCCACTCCTATTTAACATAATGACAAACAAGAACCCAACAAAACCTAATGGAGACCCCAAAACACGTAAAAAACACCCCAAAAAATATCGGCATCACCCCCAAAACTGGAAGAAAATACGCCAAAACCATAGATCCACCCCAAAACCACCCTAAACCTACCTGATGTTCTCCAAAACCCACAATTTACCCTTTTCCACCATGATGACCAACGAGAACCAAACAAAACCCAACGGAGACCCCAAAACACTTCAAATACACCCCAAAAAAGAACAGGATCACGCCAAAAAATAGAAGAAAACCCCAAATACCATAGATCCACCCCAAAGACACCCTAAACCTACCTGATGTTCTCCTAATCCCAAAGCACACTCCAAACCACCATAAAACACATTAGGAATTCAACGAAACGCAACGGAAACCCCAAAACACTTCAAAATCACCCGAAGAAAGGAGAGGATCACTCCCCCAAAAAGAAGAAAACCCCAAATACCATGAATCCACGCGAAAACTCCCCCTAAACCTACCTGAAGTTCTCCAAAACCCACAATTTACACTTTTACAACACGATGACCAACGAGAACCCAACAAAACCAAACAGAGACCACAAAAACCTTAAAAAATACCCCAAACAAGAATGGCATCACCCCCAAAACTGGAAGAAAACCCCCAAAACCATAGATCCACCCCAAAGACACTCTAAACCTACCTGATGTTCTCCAAAAACCACAATTTACCCTTTTCCAACACGATGACCAACGAGAACCCAACAGAACCCAACAGAGACCCCAAAAAACGTCAAAAACACCCCAAACAAGAACGGCATCACCACCAAAACTGGAAGAAAATCCCCCAAAACCATAGATCCACCCCAAAACCACCCTAAACCTACCTGATGTTCTCCAAAAACCACAATTTACCCTTTTCCAACACGATGACCAACGAGAACCCAACAGAACCCAACAGAGACCCCAAAAAACGTCAAAAACACCCCAAACAAGAACGGCATCACCACCAAAACTGGAAGAAAATCCCCCAAAACCATAGATCCACCCCAAAGACACCCTAAACCTTCCTGATCTTCTCCAAAAACCACAATTTACCCTTTTCCAACACGATGACCAACGAGAACCCAACAGAACCCAACGGAGACCCCAAAAAACGTCAAAAACACCCCAAACAAGAACGGCATCACCCCCAAAACTGGAAGAAAATCCCCCAAAACCATAGATCCACCCCAAAACCACCCTAAACCTACCTGATCTTCTCCAAAAACCACAATTTACCCTTTTCAAACACGATGACCAACGAGAACCCAACAGAGACCCAAAAAAACGTCAAAAACACCCCAAACAAGAACGGCATCACCCCCAAAACTGGAAGAAAATCCCCCAAAACCATAGATCCACCCCAAAGACACCCTAAACCTACCTGATCTTCTCCAAAAACCACAATTTACCCTTTTCCAACACGATGACCAACGAGAACCCAACAGAACCCAACAGAGACCCCAAAAAACGTCAAAAACACCCCAAACAAGAACGGCATCACCACCAAAACTGGAAGAAAATCCCCCAAAACCATAGATCCACCCCAAAACCACCCTAAACCTACCTGATCTTCTCCAAAACCCACAATCCACACCTATTTAACATAATGACAAACAAGAACCCAACAAAACCTAATGGACACACCAAAACACGTCAAAAACACCCCAAAAAATATCGGCATCACCCCCAAAACTGGAAGAAAATACGCCAAAACCATAGATCCACCCCAAAACCACCCTAAACCTACCTGATGTTCTCCAAAACCCACAATTTACCCTTTTCCACCATGATAACCAACGAGAACCCAACAGAACCCAACGGAGACCCCAAAAAACGTCAAAAACACCCCAAACAAGAACGGCATCACCCCCAAAACTGGAAGAAAATCCCCCAAAACCATAGATCCACCCCAAAGACACCCTAAACCTACCTGATGTTCTCCAAAAACCACAATTTACACTTTTACAACACGATGACCAACGAGAACCCAACAGAACCCAACAGAGATCCCAAAAAACGTCAAAAATACCCCAAACAAGAACGGCATCACCCCCAAAACTGGAAGAAAATCCCCCAAAACCATAGATCCACCCCAAAACCACCCTAAACCTACCTGATGTTCTCCAAAACCCACAATCCACACCTATTTAACATAATGACAAACAAGAAACCAACAAAACCTAATGGAGACCCCAAAACACGTCAAAAACACCCCAAACAAGAACGGCATCACCACCAAAACTGGAAGAAAATCCCCCAAAACCATAGATCCACCCCAAAACCACCCTAAACCTACCTGATGTTCTCCAAAACCCACAATTTACCCTTTTCCACCATGATGACCAACGAGAACCAAACAAAACCCAACGGAGACCCCAAAACACTTCAAATACACCCCAAAAAAGAACAGGACCACGCCAAAAAATAGAAGAAAACCCCAAATACCATAGATCCACCCCAAAGACACCCTAAACCTACCTGATGTTCTCCTAATCCCAAAGCACACTCCAAACCACCATAAAACACATTAGGAATTCAACGAAACGCAACGGAAACCACAAAACACTTCAAAATCACCCGAAGAAAGGAGAGGATCACTCCCCCAAAAAGAAGAAAACCCCAAATACCATGAATCCACGCGAAAACTCCCCCTAAACCTACCTGAAGTTCTCCAAAACCCACAATTTACACTTTTACAACACGATGACCAACGAGAACCCAACAAAACCAAACAGAGACCACAAAAACCTTAAAAAATACCCCAAACAAGAATGGCATCACCCCCAAAACTGGAAGAAAACCCCCAAAACCATAGATCCACCCCAAAGACACCCTAAACCTACCTGATGTTCTCCAAAAACCACAATTTACCCTTTTCCAACACGATGACCAACGAGAACCCAACAGAACCCAACAGAGACCCCAAAAAACGTCAAAAACACCCCAAACAAGAACGGCATCACCACCAAAACTGGAAGAAAATCCCCCAAAACCATAGATCCAACCCAAAACCACCCTAAAACTACCTGATGTTCTCCAAAACCCACAATCCACTCCTATTTTACATAATGACAAACATGAACCCAACAAAACCTAATGGAGACCCCAAAACACGTAAAAAACACCCCAAAAAATATCGGCATCACCCCCAAAACTGGAAGAAAATACGCCAAAACCATAGATCCACCCCAAAACCACCCTAAACATACCTGATGTTCTCCAAAACCCACAATTTACCCTTTTCCACCATGATAACCAACGAGAACCCAAGAAAACCCAACGGAGACCCCAAAAAACGTCAAAAACACCCCAAACAAGAACGGCATCACCCCCAAAACTGGAAGAAAATCCCCCAAAACCATAGATCCACCCCAAAGACACCCTAAACCTACCTGATGTTCTCCAAAACCCACAATCCACACCTATTTAACATAATGACAAACAAGAACCCAACAAAACCTAATGGAGACACCAAAACACGTCAAAAACACCCCAAACAAGAACGGCATCACCACCAAAACTGGAAGAAAATCCCCCAAAACCATAGATCCACCCCAAAACCACCCTAAACCTACCTGATGTTCTCCAAAAACCACAATTTACCCTTTTCCACCATGATGACCAACGAGAACCAAACAAAACCCAACGGAGACCCCAAAACACTTCAAATACACCCCAAAAAAGAACAGGACCACGCCAAAAAATAGAAGAAAACCCCAAATACCATAGATCCACCCCAAAGACACCCTAAACCTACCTGATGTTCTCCTAATCCCAAAGCACACTCCAAACCACCATAAAACACATTAGGAATTCAACGAAACGCAACGGAAACCCCAAAACACTTCAAAATCACCCGAAGAAAGGAGAGGATCACTCCCCCAAAAAGAAGAAAACCCCAAATACCATGAATCCACGCGAAAACTCCCCCTAAACCTACCTGAAGTTCTCCAAAACCCACAATTTACACTTTTACAACACGATGACCAACGAGAACCCAACAAACCAAACAGAGACCACAAAAACCTTAAAAAATACCCCAAACAAGAATGGCATCACCCCCAAAACTGGAAGAAAACCCCCAAAACCATAGATCCACCCCAAAGACACCCTAAACCTACCTGATGTTCTCCAAAAACCACAATTTACCCTTTTCCAACACGATGACCAACGAGAACCCAACAGAACCCAACAGAGACCCCAAAAAACGTCAAAAACACCCCAAACAAGAACGGCATCACCACCAAAACTGGAAGAAAATCCCCCAAAACCATAGATCCACCCCAAAACCACCCTAAACCTACCTGATGTTCTCCAAAACCCACAATCCACTCCTATTTAACATAATGACAAACAAGAACCCAACAAAACCTAATGGAGACCCCAAAACACGTAAAAAACACCCCAAAAAATATCGGCATCACGCCCAAAACTGGAAGAAAATCCCCCAAAACCATAGATCCACCCCAAAACCACGCTAAACCTACCTGATGTTCTCCAAAAACCACAATTTACCCTTTTCCAACACGATGACCAACGAGAACCCAACAGAACCCAACAGAGACCCCAAAAAACGTCAAAAACACCCCAAACAAGAACGGCATCACCCCCAAAACTGGAAGAAAATCCCCCAAAACCATAGATCCACCCCAAAGACACCCTAAACCTACCTGATGTTCTCCAAAACCCACAATCCACACCTATTTAACATAATGACAAACAAGAACCCAACAAAACCTAATGGAGACACCAAAACACGTCAAAAACACCCCAAACAAGAACGGCATCACCACCAAAACTGGAAGAAAATCCCCCAAAACCATAGATCCACCCCAAAACCACCCTAAACCTACCTGATGTTCTCCAAAAACCACAATTTACCCTTTTCCACCATGATGACCAACGAGAACCAAACAAAACCCAACGGAGACCCCAAAACACTTCAAATACACCCCAAAAAAGAACAGGACCACGCCAAAAAATAGAAGAAAACCCCAAATACCATAGATCCACCCCAAAGACACCCTAAACCTACCTGATGTTCTCCTAATCCCAAAGCACACTCCAAACCACCATAAAACACATTAGGAATTCAACGAAACGCAACGGAAACCCCAAAACACTTCAAAATCACCCGAAGAAAGGAGAGGATCACTCCCCCAAAAAGAAGAAACCCCAAATACCATGAATCCACGCGAAAACTCCCCCTAAACCTACCTGAAGTTCTCCAAAACCCACAATTTACACTTTTACAACACGATGACCAACGAGAACCCAACAAAACCAAACAGAGACCACAAAAACCTTAAAAAATACCCCAAACAAGAATGGCATCACCCCAAAACTGGAAGAAAACCCCCAAAACCATAGATCCACCCCAAAGACACCCTAAACCTACCTGATGTTCTCCAAAAACCACAATTTACCCTTTTCCAACACGATGACCAACGAGAACCCAACAGAACCCAACAGAGACCCCAAAAAACGTCAAAAACACCCCAAACAAGAACGGCATCACCACCAAAACTGGAAGAAAATCCCCCACAACCATAGATCCACCCCAAAACCACCCTAAAACTACCGGATGTTCTAAAAAACCCACAATCCACTCCTATTTAACATAATGACAAACAAGAACCCAACAAAACCTAATGGAGACACCAAAACACGTAAAAAACACCCCAAAAAATATCGGCATCACCCCCAAAACTGGAAGAAAATCCCCCAAAACCATAGATCCACCCCAAAACCACCCTAAACCTACCTGATGTTCTCCAAAACCCACAATTTACTCTTTTCCAACACGATGACCAACGAGAACCCAACAAAACCCAACGGAGACCCCAAAAAACGTCAAAAACACCCCAAACAAGAACGGCATCACCCCCAAAACTGGAAGAAAATCCCCAAAACCATAGATCCACCACAAAACCACCCTAAAACTACCGGATGTTCTAAAAAACCCACAATCCACTCCTATTTAACATAATGACAAACAAGAACCCAACAAAACCTAATGGAGACACCAAAACACGTAAAAAACACCCCAAAAAATATCGGCATCACCCCCAAAACTGGAAGAAAATCCCCCAAAACCATAGATCCACCCCAAAACCACCCTAAACCTACCTGATGTTCTCCAAAACCCACAATTTACTCTTTTCCAACACGATGACCAACGAGAACCCAACAAAACCCAACGGAGACCCCAAAAAACGTCAAAAACACCCCAAACAAGAACGGCATCACCCCCAAAACTGGAAGAAAATCCCCCAAAACCATAGATCCACCCCAAAACCACCCTAAACCTACCTGATGTTCTCCAAAAACCACAATTTACCCTTTTCCAACACGATGACCAACGAGAACCCAACAGAACCCAACAGAGACCCCAAAAAACGTCAAAAACACCCCAAACAAGAACGGCATCACCACCAAAACTGGAAGAAAATCCCCCAAAACCATAGATCCACCCCAAAACCACCCTAAACCTACCTGATGTTCTCCAAAAACCACAATCCACTCCTATTTAACATAATGACAAACAAGAACCCAACAAAACCTAATGGAGACCCCAAAACACGTAAAAAACACCCCAAAAAATATCGGCATCACCCACAAAACTGGAAGAAAATCCCCCAAAACCATAGATCCACCCCAAAACCACCCTAAACCTACCTGATGTTCTCCAAAACCCACAATTTACCCTTTTCCACCATGATAACCAACGAGAACCCAACAAAACCCAACGGAGACCCCAAAAAACGTCAAAAATACCCCAAACAAGAACGGCATCACCACCAAAACTGGAAGAAAATCCCCCAAAACCATAGATCCACCCCAAAGACACCCTAAACCTACCTGATGTTCTCCAAAAACCACAATTTACCCTTTTCCAACACGATGACCAACGAGAACCCAACAGAACCCAACAGAGACCCCAAAAAACGTCAAAAACACCCCAAACAAGAACGGCATCACCACCAAAACTGGAAGAAAATCCCCCAAAACCATAGATCCACCCCAAAACCACCCTAAACCTACCTGATGTTCTCCAAAACCCACAATCCACACCTATTTAACATAATGACAAACAAGAACCCAACAAAACCTAATGGAGACACCAAAACACGTCAAAAACACCCCAAACAAGAACGGCATCACCCCCAAAACTGGAAGAAAATCCCCCAAAACCATAGATCCACCCCAAAACCACCCTAAACCTACCTGATGTTCTCCAAAAACCACAATCCACACCTATTTAACATAATGACAAATAAGAACCCAACAAAACCTAATGGAGACCCCAAAACACGTCAAAAACACCCCAAACAAGAACGGCATCACCACCAAAACTGGAAGAAAATCCCCCAAAACCATAGATCCACCCCAAAACCACCCTAAACCTACCTGATGTTCTCCAAAACCCACAATTTACCCTTTTCCACCATGATGACCAACGAGAACCAAACAAAACCCAACGGAGACCCCAAAACACTTCAAATACACCCCAAAAAAGAACAGGATCACGCCAAAAAATAGAAGAAAATCCCAAATATCATAGATCCACCCCAAAGACACCCTAAACCTACCTGATGTTCTCCAAAAACCACAATTTACCCTTTTCCAACACGATGACCAACGAGAACCCAACAGAACCCAACAGAGACCCCAAAAAACGTCAAAAACACCCCAAACAAGAACGGCATCACCACCAAAACTGGAAGAAAATCCCCCAAAACCATAGATCCACCCCAAAGACACCCTAAACCTACCTGATGTTCTCCAAAACCCACAATCCACTCCTATTTAACATAATGACAAACAAGAACCCAACAAAACCTAATGGAGACCCCAAAACACGTAAAAAACACCCCAAAAAATATCGGCATCACCCCCAAAACTGGAAGAAAATCCGCCAAAACCATAGATCCACCCCAATGACACCCTAAACCTACCTGATGTTCTCCAAAAACCACAATTTACCCTTTTCCACCATGATAACCAACGAGAACCCAACAAAACCCAACGGAGACCCCAAAAAACGTCAAAAACACCCCAAACAAGAACGGCATCACCCCCAAAACTGGAAGAAAATCCCCCAAAACCATAGATCCACCCCAAAACCACCCTAAACCTACCTGATCTTCTCCAAAAACCACAATTTACCCTTTTCAAACATGATAACCAACGAGAACCCAACAGAACCCAACAGAGACCCCAAAAAACGTCAAAAACACCCCAAACAAGAACGGCATCACCCCCAAAACTGGAAGAAAATCCCCCAAAACCATAGATCCACCCCAAAGACACCCTAAACCTACCTGATGTTCTCCAAAACCCACAATTTACCCTTTTCCAACACGATGACCAACGAGAACCCAACAGAACCCAACAGAGACCCCAAAAAACGTCAAAAACACCCCAAACAAGAACGGCATCACCACCAAAACTGGAAGAAAATCCCCCAAAACCATAGATCCACCCCAAAACCACCCTAAACCTACCTGATGTTCTCCAAAACCCACAATCCACTCCTATTTAACATAATGACAAACAAGAACCCAACAAAACCCAACGGAGACCCCAAAAAACGTCAAAAACACCCCAAACAAGAACGGCATCACCCCCAAAACTGGAAGAAAATCCCCCAAAACCATAGATCCACCTCAAAGACACCTAAACCTACCTGATCTTCTCCAAAACCCACAATTTACCCTTTTCCAACACGATGACCAACGAGAACCCAACAGAACCCAACAGAGACCCCAAAAAACGTCAAAAACACCCCAAACAAGAACGGCATCACCCCCAAAACTGGAAGAAAATCCCCCAAAACCATAGATCCACCCCAAAACCACCCTAAAACTACCTGATCTTCTCCAAAAACCACAATTTACACTTTTACAACACGATGACCAACGAGAACCCAACAGAACCCAGCAGAGACCCCAAAAAACGTCAAAAACACCCCAAACAAGAACGGCATCACCACCAAAACTGGAAGAAAATCCCCCAAAACCATAGATCCACCCCAAAACCACCCTAAAACTACCTGATGTTCTCCAAAACCCACAATCCACTCCTATTTAACATAATGACAAACAAGAACCCAACAAAACCTAATGGAGACACCAAAACACGTAAAAAACACCCCAAAAAATATCGGCATCACCCCCAAAACTGGAAGAAAATACGCCAAAAACATAGATCCACCCCAAAGACACCCTAAACCTACCTGATTTTCTCCAAAACCCACAATTTACACTTTTCCACCATGATAACCAACAGAACCCAACAAAACCCAACAGAGACTCCAAAAAACGTCAAAAACACCCCAAACAAGAACGGCATCACCACCAAAACTGGAAGAAAATCCCCCAAAACCATAGATCCACCCCAAAGACACCCTAAACCTACCTGATGTTCTCCAAAACCCACAATTTACCCTTTTCCAACACGATGACCAACGAGAACCCAACAGAACCCAACAGAGACCCCAAAAAACGTCAAAAACACCCCAAACAAGAACGGCATCACCCCCAAAACTGGAAGAAATCCCCCAAAACCATAGATCCACCCCAAAGACACCCTAAACCTACCTGATCTTCTCCAAAAACCACAATTTACCCTTTTCCAACACGATGACCAACGAGAACCCAACAGAACCCAACAGAGACCCCAAAAAACGTCAAAAACACCCCAAACAAGAACGGCATCACCACCAAAACTGGAAGAAAATCCCCCAAAACCATAGATCCAACCCAAAACCACCCTAAAACTACCTGATGTTCTCCAAAACCCACAATCCACTCCTATTTTACATAATGACAAACATGAACCCAACAAAACCTAATGGAGACCCCAAAACACGTAAAAAACACCCCAAAAAATATCGGCATCACCCCCAAAACTGGAAGAAAATACGCCAAAACCATAGATCCACCCCAAAACCACCCTAAACATACCTGATGTTCTCCATAACCCACAATTTACCCTTTTCCACCATGATAACCAACGAGAACCCAAGAAAACCCAACGGAGACCGCAAAAAACGTCAAAAACACCCCAAACAAGAACGGCATCACCCCCAAAACTGGACGAAAATCCCCCAAAACCATAGATCCACCCCAAAGACACCCTAAACCTACCTGATGTTCTCCAAAACCCACAATCCACACCTATTTAACATAATGACAAACAAGAACCCAACAAAACCTAATGGAGACACCAAAACACGTCAAAAACACCCCAAACAAGAACGGCATCACCACCAAAACTGGAAGAAAATCCCCCAAAACCATAGATCCACCCCAAAACCACCCTAAACCTACCTGATGTTCTCCAAAAACCACAATTTACCCTTTTCCACCATGATGACCAACGAGAACCAAACAAAACCCAACGGAGACCCCAAAACACTTCAAATACACCCCAAAAAAGAACAGGACCACGCCAAAAAATAGAAGAAAACCCCAAATACCATAGATCCACCCCAAAGACACCCTAAACCTACCTGATGTTCTCCTAATCCCAAAGCACACTCCAAACCACCATAAAACACATTAGGAATTCAACGAAACGCAACGGAAACCCCAAAACACTTCAAAATCACCCGAAGAAAGGAGAGGATCACTCCCCCAAAAAGAAGAAAACCCCAAATACCATGAATCCACGCGAAAACTCCCCCTAAACCTACCTGAAGTTCTCCAAAACCCACAATTTACACTTTTACAACACGATGACCAACGAGAACCCAACAAAACCAAACAGAGACCACAAAAACCTTAAAAAATACCCCAAACAAGAATGGCATCACCCCCAAAACTGGAAGAAAACCCCCAAAACCATAGATCCACCCCAAAGACACCCTAAACCTACCTGATGTTCTCCAAAAACCACAATTTACCCTTTTCCAACACGATGACCAACGAGAACCCAACAGAACCCAACAGAGACCCCAAAAAACGTCAAAAACACCCCAAACAAGAACGGCATCACCACCAAAACTGGAAGAAAATCCCCCAAAACCATAGATCCACCCCAAAACCACCCTAAACCTACCTGATGTTCTCCAAAACCCACAATCCACTCCTATTTAACATAATGACAAACAAGAACCCAACAAAACCTAATGGAGACCCCAAAACACGTAAAAAACACCCCAAAAAATATCGGCATCACGCCCAAAACTGGAAGAAAATCCCCCAAAACCATAGATCCACCCCAAAACCACGCTAAACCTACCTGATGTTCTCCAAAAACCACAATTTACCCTTTTCCAACACGATGACCAACGAGAACCCAACAGAACCCAACAGAGACCCCAAAAAACGTCAAAAACACCCCAAACAAGAACGGCATCACCCCCAAAACTGGAAGAAAATCCCCCAAAACCATAGATCCACCCCAAAGACACCCTAAACCTACCTGATGTTCTCCAAAACCCACAATCCACACCTATTTAACATAATGACAAACAAGAACCCAACAAAACCTAATGGAGACACCAAAACACGTCAAAAACACCCCAAACAAGAACGGCATCACCACCAAAACTGGAAGAAAATCCCCCAAAACCATAGATCCACCCCAAAACCACCCTAAACCTACCTGATGTTCTCCAAAAACCACAATTTACCCTTTTCCACCATGATGACCAACGAGAACCAAACAAAACCCAACGGAGACCCCAAAACACTTCAAATACACCCCAAAAAAGAACAGGACCACGCCAAAAAATAGAAGAAAACCCCAAATACCATAGATCCACCCCAAAGACACCCTAAACCTACCTGATGTTCTCCTAATCCCAAAGCACACTCCAAACCACCATAAAACACATTAGGAATTCAACGAAACGCAACGGAAACCCCAAAACACTTCAAAATCACCCGAAGAAAGGAGAGGATCACTCCCCCAAAAAGAAGAAAACCCCAAATACCATGAATCCACGCGAAAACTCCCCCTAAACCTACCTGAAGTTCTCCAAAACCCACAATTTACACTTTTAAAACACGATGACCAACGAGAACCCAACAAAACCAAACAGAGACCACAAAAACCTTAAAAAATACCCCAAACAAGAATGGCATCACCCCCAAAACTGGAAGAAAACCCCCAAAACCATAGATCCACCCCAAAGACACCCTAAACCTACCTGATGTTCTCCAAAAACCACAATTTACCCTTTTCCAACACGATGACCAACGAGAACCCAACAGAACCCAACAGAGACCCCAAAAAACGTCAAAAACACCCCAAACAAGAACGGCATCACCCCCAAAACTGGAAGAAAATCCCCCAAAACCATAGATCCACCCCAAAGACACCCTAAACCTACCTGATGTTCTCCAAAAACCACAATCCACACCTATTTAACATAATGACAAACAAGAACCCAACAAAACCTAATGGAGACACCAAAACACGTCAAAAACACCCCAAACAAGAACGGCATCACCACCAAAACTGGAAGAAAATCCCCCAAAACCATAGATCCACCCCAAAACCACCCTAAACCTACCTGATGTTCTCCAAAAACCACAATTTACCCTTTTCCACCATGATGACCAACGAGAACCCAACAAAACCCAACGGAGACCCCAAAACACTTCAAATACACCCCAAAAAAGAACAGGATCACGCCAAAAAATAGAAGAAAACCCCAAATACCATAGATCCACCCCAAAGACACCCTAAACCTACCTGATGTTCTCCTAATCCCAAAGCACACTCCAAACCATCATAAAACACATTAGGAATTCAACGAAACGCAACGGAAACCCCAAAACACTTCAAAATCACCCGAAGAAAGGAGAGGATCACTCCCCCAAAAAGAAGAAAACCCCAAATACCATGAATCCACGAGAAAACTCCCCCTAAACCTACCTGAAGTTCTCCAAAACCCACAATTTACACTTTTACAACACGATGACCAACGAGAACCCAACAAAACCAAACAGAGACCACAAAAACCTTAAAAAATACCCCAAACAAGAATGGCATCACCCCCAAAACTGGAAGAAAACCCCCAAAACCATAGATCCACCCCAAAGACACCCTAAACCTACCTGATGTTCTCCAAAAAACACAATTTACCCTTTTCCAACACGATGACCAACGAGAACCCAACAGAACCCAACAGAGACCCCAAAAAACGTCAAAAACACCCCAAACAAGAACGGCATCACCACCAAAACTGGAAGAAAATCCCCCACAACCATAGATCCACCCCAAAACCACCCTAAAACTACCGGATGTTCTAAAAAACCCACAATCCACTCCTATTTAACATAATGACAAACAAGAACCCAACAAAACCTAATGGAGACACCAAAACACGTAAAAAACACCCCAAAAAATATCGGCATCACCCACAAAACTGGAAGAAAATACGCCAAAACCATAGATCCACCCCAAAACCACCCTAAACCTACCTGATGTTCTCCAAAACCCACAATTTACCCTTTTCCACCATGATAACCAACGAGAACCCAACAAAACCCAACGGAGACCCCAAAAAACGTCAAAAATACCCCAAACAAGAACGGCATCACCCCCAAAACTGGAAGAAAATCCCCCAAAACCATAGATCCACCCCAAAGACACCCTAAACCTACCTGATCTTCTCCAAAAACCACAATTTACCCTTTTCCAACACGATGACCAACGAGAACCCAACAGAACCCAACAGAGACCCCAAAAAACGTCAAAAACACCCCAAACAAGAACGGCATCACCACCAAAACTGGAAGAAAATCCCCCAAAACCATAGATCCACCCCAAAACCACCCTAAACCTACCTGATGTTCTCCAAAACCCACAATCCACACCTATTTAACATAATGACAAACAAGAACCCAACAAAACCTAATGGAGACACCAAAACACGTCAAAAACACCCCAAACAAGAACGGCATCACCACCAAAACTGGAAGAAAATCCCCCAAAACCATAGATCCACCCCAAAACCACCCTAAACCTACCTGATGTTCTCCAAAAACCACAATCCACACCTATTTAACATAATGACAAATAAGAACCCAACAAAACCTAATGGAGACCCCAAAACACGTCAAAAACACCCCAAACAAGAACGGCATCACCCCCAAAACTGGAAGAAAATACGCCAAAACCATAGATCCACCCCAAAACCACCCTAAACCTACCTGATGTTCTCCAAAACCCACAATTTACCCTTTTCCACCATGATGACCAACGAGAACCAAACAAAACCCAACGGAGACCCCAAAACACTTCAAATACACCCCAAAAAAGAACAGGATCACGCCAAAAAATAGAAGAAAATCCCAAATATCATAGATCCACCCCAAAGACACCCTAAACCTACCTGATGTTCTCCAAAAACCACAATTTACCCTTTTCCAACACGATGACCAACGAGAACCCAACAGAACCCAACAGAGACCCCAAAAAACGTCAAAAACACCCCAAACAAGAACGGCATCACCACCAAAACTGGAAGAAAATCCCCCAAAACCATAGATCCACCCCAAAGACACCCTAAACCTACCTGATGTTCTCCAAAACCCACAATCCACTCCTATTTAACATAATGACAAACAAGAACCCAACAAAACCTAATGGAGACCCCAAAACACGTAAAAAACACCCCAAAAAATATCGGCATCACCCCCAAAACTGGAAGAAAATCCGCCAAAACCATAGATCCACCCCAATGACACCCTAAACCTACCTGATGTTCTCCAAAAACCACAATTTACCCTTTTCCACCATGATAACCAACGAGAACCCAACAAAACCCAACGGAGACCCCAAAAAACGTCAAAAACACCCCAAACAAGAACGGCATCACCCCCAAAACTGGAAGAAAATCCCCCAAAACCATAGATCCACCCCAAAACCACCCTAAACCTACCTGATCTTCTCCAAAAACCACAATTTACCCTTTTCAAACATGATAACCAACGAGAACCCAACAGAACCCAACAGAGACCCCAAAAAACGTCAAAAACACCCCAAACAAGAACGGCATCACCCCCAAAACTGGAAGAAAATACGCCAAAACCATAGATCCACCCCAAAACCACCCTAAACCTACCTGATGTTCTCCAAAACCCACAATTTACCCTTTTCCACCATGATGACCAACGAGAACCAAACAAAACCCAACGGAGACCCCAAAACACTTCAAATACACCCCAAAAAAGAACAGGATCACGCCAAAAAATAGAAGAAAATCCCAAATATCATAGATCCACCCCAAAGACACCCTAAACCTACCTGATGTTCTCCAAAACCCACAATTTACCCTTTTCCAACACGATGACCAACGAGAACCCAACAGAACCCAACAGAGACCCCAAAAAACGTCAAAAACACCCCAAACAAGAACGGCATCACCCCCAAAACTGGAAGAAAATCCCCCAAAACCATAGATCCACCCCAAAGACACCCTAAACCTACCTGATCTTCTCCAAAAACCACAATTTACCCTTTTCCAACACGATGACCAACGAGAACCCAACAGAACCCAACAGAGACCCCAAAAAACGTCAAAAACACCCCAAACAAGAACGGCATCACCCCCAAAACTGGAAGAAAATCCCCCAAAACCATAGATCCAACCCAAAACCACCCTAAAACTACCTGATGTTCTCCAAAACCCACAATCCACTCCTATTTTACATAATGACAAACATGAACCCAACAAAACCTAATGGAGACCCCAAAACACGTAAAAAACACCCCAAAAAATATCGGCATCACCCCCAAAACTGGAAGAAAATACGCCAAAACCATAGATCCACCCCAAAACCACCCTAAACATACCTGATGTTCTCCAAAACCCACAATTTACCCTTTTCCACCATGATAACCAACGAGAACCCAAGAAAACCCAACGGAGACCGCAAAAAACGTCAAAAACACCCCAAACAAGAACGGCATCACCCCCAAAACTGGAAGAAAATCCCCCAAAACCATAGATCCACCCCAAAGACACCCTAAACCTACCTGATGTTCTCCAAAACCCACAATCCACACCTATTTAACATAATGACAAACAAGAACCCAACAAAACCTAATGGAGACACCAAAACACGTCAAAAACACCCCAAACAAGAACGGCATCACCACCAAAACTGGAAGAAAATCCCCCAAAACCATAGATCCACCCCAAAACCACCCTAAACCTACCTGATGTTCTCCAAAAACCACAATTTACCCTTTTCCACCATGATGACCAACGAGAACCAAACAAAACCCAACGGAGACCCCAAAACACTTCAAATACACCCCAAAAAAGAACAGGACCACGCCAAAAAATAGAAGAAAACCCCAAATACCATAGATCCACCCCAAAGACACCCTAAACCTACCTGATGTTCTCCTAATCCCAAAGCACACTCCAAACCACCATAAAACACATTAGGAATTCAACGAAACGCAACGGAAACCCCAAAACACTTCAAAATCACCCGAAGAAAGGAGAGGATCACTCCCCCAAAAAGAAGAAAACCCCAAATACCATGAATCCACGCGAAAACTCCCCCTAAACCTACCTGAAGTTCTCCAAAACCCACAATTTACACTTTTACAACACGATGACCAACGAGAACCCAACAAAACCAAACAGAGACCACAAAAACCTTAAAAAATACCCCAAACAAGAATGGCATCACCCCCAAAACTGGAAGAAAACCCCCAAAACCATAGATCCACCCCAAAGACACCCTAAACCTACCTGATGTTCTCCAAAAACCACAATTTACCCTTTTCCAACACGATGACCAACGAGAACCCAACAGAACCCAACAGAGACCCCAAAAAACGTCAAAAACACCCCAAACAAGAACGGCATCACCACCAAAACTGGAAGAAAATCCCCCACAACCATAGATCCACCCCAAAACCACCCTAAAACTACCGGATGTTCTAAAAAACCCACAATCCACTCCTATTTAACATAATGACAAACAAGAACCCAACAAAACCTAATGGAGACACCAAAACACGTAAAAAACACCCCAAAAAATATCGGCATCACCCCCAAAACTGGAAGAAAATCCCCCAAAACCATAGATCCACCCCAAAACCACCCTAAACCTACCTGATGTTCTCCAAAACCCACAATTTACTCTTTTCCAACACGATGACCAACGAGAACCCAACAAAACCCAACGGAGACCCCAAAAAACGTCAAAAACACCCCAAACAAGAACGGCATCACCCCCAAAACTGGAAGAAAATCCCCCAAAACCATAGATCCACCCCAAAACCACCCTAAACCTACCTGATGTTCTCCAAAAACCACAATTTACCCTTTTCCAACACGATGACCAACGAGAACCCAACAGAACCCAACAGAGACCCCAAAAAACGTCAAAAACACCCCAAACAAGAACGGCATCACCACCAAAACTGGAAGAAAATCCCCCAAAACCATAGATCCACCCCAAAACCACCCTAAACCTACCTGATGTTCTCCAAAAACCACAATCCACTCCTATTTAACATAATGACAAACAAGAACCCAACAAAACCTAATGGAGACCCCAAAACACGTAAAAAACACCACAAAAAATATCGGCATCACCCACAAAACTGGAAGAAAATACGCCAAAACCATAGATCCACCCCAAAACCACCCTAAACCTACCTGATGTTCTCCAAAACCCACAATTTACCCTTTTCCACCATGATAACCAACGAGAACCCAACAAAACCCAACGGAGACCCCAAAAAACGTCAAAAATACCCCAAACAAGAACGGCATCACCCCCAAAACTGGAAGAAAATCCCCCAAAACCATAGATCCACCCCAAAGACACCCTAAACCTACCTGATCTTCTCCAAAAACCACAATTTACCCTTTTCCAACACGATGACCAACGAGAACCCAACAGAACCCAACAGAGACCCCAAAAAACGTCAAAAACACCCCAAACAAGAACGGCATCACCACCAAAACTGGAAGAAAATCCCCCAAAACCATAGATCCACCCCAAAACCACCCTAAACCTACCTGATGTTCTCCAAAACCCACAATCCACACCTATTTAACATAATGACAAACAAGAACCCAACAAAACCTAATGGAGACACCAAAACACGTCAAAAACACCCCAAACAAGAACGGCATCACCACCAAAACTGGAAGAAAATCCCCCAAAACCATAGATCCACCCCAAAACCACCCTAAACCTACCTGATGTTCTCCAAAAACCACAATCCACACCTATTTAACATAATGACAAATAAGAACCCAACAAAACCTAATGGAGACCCCAAAACACGTCAAAAACACCCCAAACAAGAACGGCATCACCCCCAAAACTGGAAGAAAATACGCCAAAACCATAGATCCACCCCAAAACCACCCTAAACCTACCTGATGTTCTCCAAAACCCACAATTTACCCTTTTCCACCATGATGACCAACGAGAACCAAACAAAACCCAACGGAGACCCCAAAACACTTCAAATACACCCCAAAAAAGAACAGGATCACGCCAAAAAATAGAAGAAAATCCCAAATATCATAGATCCACCCCAAAGACACCCTAAACCTACCTGATGTTCTCCAAAAACCACAATTTACCCTTTTCCAACACGATGACCAACGAGAACCCAACAGAACCCAACAGAGACC
>NW_028137163.1:0-24293 GCF_965140915.1 Aythya marila | reverse complement strand
GTTTAGGGTGGTTTTGGAATTGGATCCATGCTTTTTGGGGATTTTCTTCCAGTTTTGGGGGTTATCCCGTTCTTTTTTGGGGTGTTTTTGACATGTTTTGATGTCTCTGTTGGGTTTCGTTGGGTTTTCTGTTGGCATCTTGGTGGAAAAGGGTAAATTGTGGGTTTTGGAGAACTTCAGGTAGGTTTAGGGGGACTTTTGGGGTGGATTCATGGTATTTGGGGTTTTCTTCTGTTTTTTGGGGTGATCCTGTTCTTTTTTGGGATGTTTTTGACGTGTTTTGGGGTTGTCCGTTGGGTTTTGTTGGGTTCTCGTTGGTCATCATTGTGAAAAAGGGTAAATTGTGGGTTTTGGAGAACATCAGGTAGGCTTAGGGGGACTTTTGGGGTGGATCTATGGCATTTGGGGTTTTCTTCTCTTTTTTGGGGAGATCCTGTTCTTTTTTTTTTTTTTTTTTTTTTTTTTTGTTTTTTGTTTTTTTTGACATGTTTTTTGTCTCCATTGGGTTTCGTTGGGTTTTCCATGGTCATCATGGTGGAAAAGGGTAAATTTTTGGGTTTTGGAGAACATCAGGTAGGTTTAGGCTGGTTTTGGGATTGGATCTGTGCTTTTTGGGGATTTTCTTCCAGTTTATGGGTGATCCCTTTCTTTTTTGGGGTGTTTTTTGACGTGTTTTGGTGTCTCCTTTTGGGTTTTCGTTTGGTTCATGTTGGTCATCATGGTGAAAATTGTAAATTTTTGGGGGGGGAATTTTCTTCCAGTTTTGGGGGTGATCCCGTTCTTTTTTGGGGTGTTTTTGACATGTTTTGGGGTCTCTGTTGGGTTTTGTTGGGTTCTTGTTTTTCATCATGTTGGAAAAGTTTAACTTGCGTGTTTTGGAGAACATCAGGTAGGTTTAGTGTCGTTTTGGGGTGGATCTATGTTTTTTGGGGATTTTCTTCCAGTTTTGGGGGTGATTCCGTTCTTGTTTGGGGTGTTTTGACTTGTTTTGGGGTGTCCGTTGGGTTTTAGTTGGATTCTCGTTGGTCCTTAAGGGAAATGGGAGTGGATTGTGGGTTTTGAAGAAGATCAGGTGAGTTTAGGGTGGTTTTGTGGGGAAATTCATAGTTTTTGGTGTTTTTTCTTCTGATTCAGTTCTTTTTTGGGGTGTTTTTGACGTGTTTTGGGGTTTCCGTTGGGTTTCGTTGAGTTCCTAATGGGTTTTATGGTGGTTGGGAGTGGACATTTGGATTTGGAGAACATCAGGTACGTTTAGAGTGGTTTTGGGATTGGATCCGTGCTTTTTGGGGTTTTCTTTGGTTTTGGGGGTGATCCTGTTCTTGTTTGGGGTGTTTTTGACGTGTGTTGGGTTCTCTGTTGGGTTTTCCGTGGTCATCATGGTGGAAAAGTGTAAATTGTGGGTTTTGGAGAACATCAGGTAGGTTTAGGGGGACTTTTGGTGTGGATCTATGGCTTTTGGGGTTTTCTTTCGTTTTTAGGGTTTATCCCGTTCTTGTTTGGGGTGTTTTTGACTTGTTTTGGGGTCTCCGTTGGGTTTCGTTGGGTTTTCCATGGTCATCATGTTGGAAAATTGTAAATTGTGGGTTTTGGAGATCATCAGGTAGGTTTAGGGTGGTTTTGGGGTGGATCTATGATTTTGAAGGATTTTCTTCCAATTTTGGGGGTGATCCCTTTCTTTTTTTTTTTTTTTTTTTTTTTTTTTTTTTTTTTTTTTTTTTTTTTTGACGTGTTTTGTGGTCTCCGTTGGGTTTCGTTGGGTTTTCCATGGTCATCAATGTGGAAAAGTGTAAATTGTGGGTTTTGGAGAACTTCAGGTTGGTTTAGGGGGATTTTTGGTGTGGATCTATGGCTTTTGGGGTTTTCTTTCGTTGTTGGGGTTGAACCAGTTCTTTTTTGGGGTGTTTTTGACGTTTTTGGGGTCTCCGTTGGGTTTTGTTGGGTTCTCGTTGGTCGTTAAGTTAAACGGGAGTGGATTGTGGGTTTTGAAGAAGATCAGGTAAGTTTAGGGTGATTTGGGAGGGAAATGCATAGTTTTGTTTTTTTTTTCCTTCTGATCCAGTTCTTTTTTGGGGTGTTTTTGACGTGTTTTGGGGTTTCCGTTGCGTTTTGTTGAGTTCCTAATGGGTTTTATGGTGGGTGGGAGTGGATTTTGGGATTTGGAGAAGATCAGGTAGGTTTAAGGGTTTTCTTGGGGTTAAATCACATATTTTCTTCTGATCCGGTTTGCTTTTGGGGTGTTTTTGAGGTGTTTTGGGGTTTCTGTTGCATTTTGTCCTAATGGGTTTTATGGTGGTTGGGAGTGGACTTTGGGATTTGGAGAAGATCAGGTAGGTTTAGGGTGGTTTTGGAATTGGATCCATGCTTTTTGGGGATTTTCTTCCAGTTTTGGGGGTTATCCCGTTGTTTTTTGGGGTGTTTTTGACATGTTTTGATGTCTCTGTTGGGTTTCGTTGGGTTTTCTGTTGGCATCTTGGTGGAAAAGGGTAAATTGTGGGTTTTGGAGAACTTCAGGTAGGTTTAGGGGGACTTTTGGGGTGGATTCATGGTATTTGGGGTTTTCTTCTGTTTTTTGGGGTGATCCTGTTCTTTTTTGGGATGTTTTTGACGTGTTTTGGGGTTGTCCGTTGGGTTTTGTTGGGTTCTCGTTGGTCATCATTGTGAAAAAGGGTAAATTGTGGGTTTTGGAGAACATCAGGTAGGCTTAGGGGGACTTTTGGGGTGGATCTATGGCATTTGGGGTTTTCTTCTCTTTTTTGGGGAGATCCTGTTCTTTTTTTTTTTTTTTTTTTGTTTTTTTTTTGTTTTTTTTTTTTTTTTTTTGACATGTTTTTTGTCTCCATTGGGTTTCGTTGGGTTTTCCATGGTCATCATGGTGGAAAAGGGTAAATTTGTGGGTTTTGGAGAACATCAGGTAGGTTTAGGCTGGTTTTGGGATTGGATCTGTGCTTTTTGGGGATTTTCTTCCAGTTTATGGGTGATCCCTTTCTTTTTTGGGGTGTTTTTGACGTGTTTTGGTGTCTCCTTTTGGGTTTTCGTTTGGTTCATGTTGGTCATCATGGTGAAAATTGTAAATTTTTGGGGGGGGAATTTTCTTCCAGTTTTGGGGGTGATCCCGTTCTTTTTTGGGGTGTTTTTGACATGTTTTGGGGTCTCTGTTGGGTTTTGTTGGGTTCTTGTTTTTCATCATGTTGGAAAAGTTTAACTTGCGTGTTTTGGAGAACATCAGGTAGGTTTAGTGTCGTTTTGGGGTGGATCTATGTTTTTTGGGGATTTTCTTCCAGTTTTGGGGGTGATTCCGTTCTTGTTTGGGGTGTTTTTGACTTGTTTTGGGGTGTCCGTTGGGTTTTAGTTGGATTCTCGTTGGTCCTTAAGGGAAATGGGAGTGGATTGTGGGTTTTGAAGAAGATCAGGTGAGTTTAGGGTGGTTTTGTGGGGAAATTCATAGTTTTTGGTGTTTTTTCTTCTGATTCAGTTCTTTTTTGGGGTGTTTTTGACGTGTTTTGGGGTTTCCGTTGGGTTTCGTTGAGTTCCTAATGGGTTTTATGGTGGTTGGGAGTGGACATTTGGATTTGGAGAACATCAGGTACGTTTAGAGTGGTTTTGGGATTGGATCCGTGCTTTTTGGGGTTTTCTTTGGTTTGGGGGTGATCCTGTTCTTGTTTGGGATGTTTTTGACGTGTGTTGGGTTCTCTGTTGGGTTTTCCGTGGTCATCATGGTGGAAAAGTGTAAATTGTGGGTTTTGGAGAACATCAGGTAGGTTTAGGGGGACTTTTGGTGTGGATCTATGGCTTTTGGGTTTTCTTTCGTTTTTAGGGTTTATCCCGTTCTTGTTTGGGGTGTTTTTGACTTGTTTTGGGGTCTCCGTTGGGTTTCGTTGGGTTTTCCATGGTCATCATGTTGGAAAATTGTAAATTGTGGGTTTTGGAGATCATCAGGTAGGTTTAGGGTGGTTTTGGGGTGGATCTATGATTTTGAAGGATTTTCTTCCAATTTTGGGGGTGATCCCTTTCTTTTTTTTTTTTTTTTTTTTTTTTTTTTTTTTTTTTTTTTGACGTGTTTTGTGGTCTCCGTTGGGTTTCGTTGGGTTTTCCATGGTCATCAATGTGGAAAAGTGTAAATTGTGGGTTTTGGAGAACTTCAGGTTGGTTTAGGGGGATTTTTGGTGTGGATCTATGGCTTTTGGGGTTTTCTTTCGTTGTTGGGGTTGAACCAGTTCTTTTTTGGGGTGTTTTTGACATTTTTGGGGTCTCCGTTGGGTTTTGTTGGGTTCTCGTTGGTCGTTAAGTTAAACGGGAGTGGATTGTGGGTTTTGAAGAAGATCAGGTAAGTTTAGGGTGATTTGGGAGGGAAATGCATAGTTTTGTTTTTTTTTTCCTTCTGATCCAGTTCTTTTTTGGGGTGTTTTTGACGTGTTTTGGGGTTTCCGTTGCGTTTTGTTGAGTTCCTAATGGGTTTTATGGTGGGTGGGAGTGGATTTTGGGATTTGGAGAAGATCAGGTAGGTTTAAGGGTTTTCTTGGGGTTAAATCACGTATTTTCTTCTGATCCGGTTTGCTTTTGGGGTGTTTTTGAGGTGTTTTGGGGTTTCTGTTGCGTTTTGTTGAGTTCCTAATGGGTTTTATGGTGGTTGGGAGTGGACTTTGGGATTTGGAGAAGATCAGGTAGGTTTAGGGTGGTTTTGGAATTGGATCCATGCTTTTTGGGGATTTTCTTCCAGTTTTGGGGGTTATCCCGTTCTTTTTTGGGGTGTTTTTGACATGTTTTGATGTCTCTGTTGGGTTTCGTTGGGTTTTCTGTTGGCATCTTGGTGGAAAAGGGTAAATTGTGGGTTTTGGAGAACTTCAGGTAGGTTTAGGGGGACTTTTGGGGTGGATTCATGGTATTTGGGGTTTTCTTCTGTTTTTTGGGGTGATCCTGTTCTTTTTTGGGATGTTTTTGACGTGTTTTGGGGTTGTCCGTTGGGTTTTGTTGGGTTCTCGTTGGTCATCATTGTGAAAAAGGGTAAATTGTGGGTTTTGGAGAACATCAGGTAGGCTTAGGGGGACTTTTGGGGTGGATCTATGGCATTTGGGGTTTTCTTCTCTTTTTTGGGGAGATCCTGTTCTTTTTTGTTTTTTTTTTTTTTTTTTTTTTTTGACATGTTTTTTGTCTCCATTGGGTTTCGTTGGGTTTTCCATGGTCATCATGGTGGAAAAGGGTAAATTTGTGGGTTTTGGAGAACATCAGGTAGGTTTAGGCTGGTTTTGGGATTGGATCTGTGCTTTTTGGGGATTTTCTTCCAGTTTATGGGTGATCCCTTTCTTTTTTGGGGTGTTTTTGACGTGTTTTGGTGTCTCCTTTTGGGTTTTCGTTTGGTTCATGTTGTTCATCATGGTGAAAATTGTAAATTTTTGGGGGGGGAATTTTCTTCCAGTTTTGGGGGTGATCCCGTTCTTTTTTGGGGTGTTTTTGACATGTTTTGGGGTCTCTGTTGGGTTTTGTTGGGTTCTTGTTTTTCATCATGTTGGAAAAGTTTAACTTGCGTGTTTTGGAGAACATCAGGTAGGTTTAGTGTCGTTTTGGGGTGGATCTATGTTTTTTGGGGATTTTCTTCCAGTTTTGGGGGTGATTCCGTTCTTGTTTGGGGTGTTTTTGACTTGTTTTGGGGTGTCCGTTGGGTTTTAGTTGGATTCTCGTTGGTCCTTAAGGGAAATGGGAGTGGATTGTGGGTTTTGAAGAAGATCAGGTGAGTTTAGGGTGGTTTTGTGGGGAAATTCATAGTTTTTGGTGTTTTTTCTTCTGATTCAGTTCTTTTTTGGGGTGTTTTTGACGTGTTTTGGGGTTTCCGTTGGGTTTCGTTGAGTTCCTAATGGGTTTTATGGTGGTTGGGAGTGGACATTTGGATTTGGAGAACATCAGGTACGTTTAGAGTGGTTTTGGGATTGGATCCGTGCTTTTTGGGGTTTTCTTTGGTTTTGGGGGTGATCCTGTTCTTGTTTGGGGTGTTTTTGACGTGTGTTGGGTTCTCTGTTGGGTTTTCCGTGGTCATCATGGTGGAAAAGTGTAAATTGTGGGTTTTGGAGAACATCAGGTAGGTTTAGGGGGACTTTTGGTGTGGATCTATGGCTTTTGGGGTTTTCTTTCGTTTTTAGGGTTTATCCCGTTCTTGTTTGGGGTGTTTTTGACTTCTTTTGGGGTCTCCGTTGGGTTTCGTTGGGTTTTCCATGGTCATCATGTTGGAAAATTGTAAATTGTGGGTTTTGGAGATCATCAGGTAGGTTTAGGGTGGTTTTGGGGTGGATCTATGATTTTGAAGGATTTTCTTCCAATTTTGGGGGTGATCCCTTTCTTTTTTTTTTTTTTTTTTTTTTTTTTTTTTTTTTTTTTTTTGACGTGTTTTGTGGTCTCCGTTGGGTTTCGTTGGGTTTTCCATGGTCATCAATGTGGAAAAGTGTAAATTGTGGGTTTTGGAGAACTTCAGGTTGGTTTAGGGGGATTTTTGGTGTGGATCTATGGCTTTTGGGGTTTTCTTTCGTTGTTGGGGTTGAACCAGTTCTTTTTTGGGGTGTTTTTGACGTTTTTGGGGTCTCCGTTGGGTTTTGTTGGGTTCTCGTTGGTCGTTAAGTTAAACGGGAGTGGATTGTGGGTTTTGAAGAAGATCAGGTAAGTTTAGGGTGATTTGGGAGGGAAATGCATAGTTTTGTTTTTTTTTTCCTTCTGATCCAGTTCTTTTTTGGGGTGTTTTTGACGTGTTTTGGGGTTTCCGTTGCGTTTTGTTGAGTTCCTAATGGGTTTTATGGTGGGTGGGAGTGGATTTTGGGATTTGGAGAAGATCAGGTAGGTTTAAGGGTTTTCTTGGGGTTAAATCACGTATTTTCTTCTGATCCGGTTTGCTTTTGGGGTGTTTTTGAGGTGTTTTGGGGTTTCTGTTGCGTTTTGTTGAGTTCCTAATGGGTTTTATGGTGGTTGGGAGTGGACTTTGGGATTTGGAGAAGATCAGGTAGGTTTAGGGTGGTTTTGGAATTGGATCCATGCTTTTTGGGGATTTTCTTCCAGTTTTGGGGGTTATCCCGTTGTTTTTTGGGGTGTTTTTGACATGTTTTGATGTCTCTGTTGGGTTTCGTTGGGTTTTCTGTTGGCATCTTGGTGGGAAAAGGGTAAATTTGTGGGTTTTGGAGAACATCAGGTAGGTTTAGGCTGGTTTTGGGATTGGATCTGTGCTTTTTGGGGATTTTCTTCCAGTTTATGGGTGATCCCTTTCTTTTTTGGGGTGTTTTTGACGTGTTTTGGTGTCTCCTTTTGGGTTTTCGTTTGGTTCATGTTGGTCATCATGGTGAAAATTGTAAATTTTTGGGGGGGGAATTTTCTTCCAGTTTTGGGGGTGATCCCGTTCTTTTTTGGGGTGTTTTTGACATGTTTTGGGGTCTCTGTTGGGTTTTGTTGGGTTCTTGTTTTTCATCATGTTGGAAAAGTTTAACTTGCGTGTTTTGGAGAACATCAGGTAGGTTTAGTGTCGTTTTGGGGTGGATCTATGTTTTTTGGGGATTTTCTTCCAGTTTTGGGGGTGATTCCGTTCTTGTTTGGGGTGTTTTTGACTTGTTTTGGGGTGTCCGTTGGGTTTTAGTTGGATTCTCGTTGGTCCTTAAGGGAAATGGGAGTGGATTGTGGGTTTTGAAGAAGATCAGGTGAGTTTAGGGTGGTTTTGTGGGGAAATTCATAGTTTTTGGTGTTTTTTCTTCTGATTCAGTTCTTTTTTGGGGTGTTTTTGACGTGTTTTGGGGTTTCCGTTGGGTTTCGTTGAGTTCCTAATGGGTTTTATGGTGGTTGGGAGTGGACATTTGGATTTGGAGAACATCAGGTACGTTTAGAGTGGTTTTGGGATTGGATCCGTGCTTTTTGGGGTTTTCTTTGGTTTTGGGGGTGATCCTGTTCTTGTTTGGGGTGTTTTTGACGTGTTTTGGGTTCTCTGTTGGGTTTTCCGTGGTCATCATGGTGGAAAAGTGTAAATTGTGGGTTTTGGAGAACATCAGGTAGGTTTAGGGGGACTTTTGGTGTGGATCTATGGCTTTTGGGGTTTTCTTTCGTTTTTAGGGTTTATCCCGTTCTTGTTTGGGTGTTTTTGACTTCTTTTGGGGTCTCCGTTGGGTTTCGTTGGGTTTTCCATGGTCATCATGTTGGAAAATTGTAAATTGTGGGTTTTGGAGATCATCAGGTAGGTTTAGGGTGGTTTTGGGGTGGATCTATGATTTTGAAGGATTTTCTTCCAATTTTGGGGGTGATCCCTTTCTTTTTTTTTTTTTTTTTTTTTTGACGTGTTTTGTGGTCTCCGTTGGGTTTCGTTGGGTTTTCCATGGTCATCAATGTGGAAAAGTGTAAATTGTGGGTTTTGGAGAACTTCAGGTTGGTTTAGGGGGATTTTTGGTGTGGATCTATGGCTTTTGGGGTTTTCTTTCGTTGTTGGGGTTGAACCAGTTCTTTTTTGGGGTGTTTTTGACGTTTTTGGGGTCTCCGTTGGGTTTTGTTGGGTTCTCGTTGGTCGTTAAGTTAAACGGGAGTGGATTGTGGGTTTTGAAGAAGATCAGGTAAGTTTAGGGTGATTTGGGAGGGAAATGCATAGTTTTGTTTTTTTTTTTCCTTCTGATCCAGTTCTTTTTTGGGGTGTTTTTGACGTGTTTTGGGGTTTCCGTTGCGTTTTGTTGAGTTCCTAATGGGTTTTATGGTGGGTGGGAGTGGATTTTGGGATTTGGAGAAGATCAGGTAGGTTTAAGGGTTTTCTTGGGGTTAAATCACGTATTTTCTTCTGATCCGGTTTGCTTTTGGGGTGTTTTTGAGGTGTTTTGGGGTTTCTGTTGCATTTTGTTGAGTTCCTAATGGGTTTTATGGTGGTTGGGAGTGGACTTTGGGATTTGGAGAAGATCAGGTAGGTTTAGGGTGGTTTTGGAATTGGATCCATGCTTTTTGGGGATTTCTTCCAGTTTTGGGGGTTATCCCGTTCTTTTTTGGGGTGTTTTTGACATGTTTTGATGTCTCTGTTGGGTTTCGTTGGGTTTTCTGTTGGCATCTTGGTGGAAAAGGGTAAATTGTGGGTTTTGGAGAACTTCAGGTAGGTTTAGGGGGACTTTTGGGGTGGATTCATGGTATTTGGGGTTTTCTTCTGTTTTTTGGGGTGATCCTGTTCTTTTTTGGGATGTTTTTGAGGTGTTTTGGGGTTGTCCGTTGGGTTTTGTTGGGTTCTCGTTGGTCATCATTGTGAAAAAGGGTAAATTGTGGGTTTTGGAGAACATCAGGTAGGCTTAGGGGGACTTTTGGGGTGGATCTATGGCATTTGGGGTTTTCTTCTCTTTTTTGGGGAGATCCTGTTCTTTTTTTTTTTTTTTTTTGTTTTTTTTTGTTTTTTTTTTTTTGACATGTTTTTTGTCTCCATTGGGTTTCGTTGGGTTTTCCATGGTCATCATGGTGGAAAAGGGTAAATTTGTGGTTTTGGAGAACATCAGGTAGGTTTAGGCTGGTTTTGGGATTGGATCTGTGCTTTTTGGGGATTTTCTTCCAGTTTATGGGTGATCCCTTTCTTTTTTGGGGTGTTTTTGACGTGTTTTGGTGTCTCCTTTTGGGTTTTCGTTTGGTTCATGTTGTTCATCATGGTGAAAATTGTAAATTTTTGGGGGGGGAATTTTCTTCCAGTTTTGGGGGTGATCCCGTTCTTTTTTGGGGTGTTTTTGACATGTTTTGGGGTCTCTGTTGGGTTTTGTTGGGTTCTTGTTTTTCATCATGTTGGAAAAGTTTAACTTGCGTGTTTTGGAGAACATCAGGTAGGTTTAGTGTCGTTTTGGGGTGGATCTATGTTTTTTGGGGATTTTCTTCCAGTTTTGGGGGTGATTCCGTTCTTGTTTGGGGTGTTTTTGACTTGTTTTGGGGTGTCCGTTGGGTTTTAGTTGGATTCTCGTTGGTCCTTAAGGGAAATGGGAGTGGATTGTGGGTTTTGAAGAAGATCAGGTGAGTTTAGGGTGGTTTTGTGGGGAAATTCATAGTTTTTGGTGTTTTTTCTTCTGATTCAGTTCTTTTTTGGGGTGTTTTTGACGTGTTTTGGGGTTTCCGTTGGGTTTCGTTGAGTTCCTAATGGGTTTTATGGTGGTTGGGAGTGGACATTTGGATTTGGAGAACATCAGGTACGTTTAGAGTGGTTTTGGGATTGGATCCGTGCTTTTTGGGGTTTTCTTTGGTTTTGGGGGTGATCCTGTTCTTGTTTGGGGTGTTTTTGACGTGTGTTGGGTTCTCTGTTGGGTTTTCCGTGGTCATCATGGTGGAAAAGTGTAAATTGTGGGTTTTGGAGAACATCAGGTCGGTTTAGGGGGGACTTTTGGTGTGGATCTATGGCTTTTGGGGTTTTCTTTCGTTTTTAGGGTTTATCCCGTTCTTGTTTGGGGTGTTTTTGACTTCTTTTGGGGTCTCCGTTGGGTTTCGTTGGGTTTTCCATGGTCATCATGTTGGAAAATTGTAAATTGTGGGTTTTGGAGATCATCAGGTAGGTTTAGGGTGGTTTTGGGGTGGATCTATGATTTTGAAGGATTTTCTTCCAATTTTGGGGGTGATCCCTTTCTTTTTTTTTTTTTTTTTTTTTTTTTGACGTGTTTTGTGGTCTCCGTTGGGTTTCGTTGGGTTTTCCATGGTCATCAATGTGGAAAAGTGTAAATTGTGGGTTTTGGAGAACTTCAGGTTGGTTTAGGGGGATTTTTGGTGTGGATCTATGGCTTTTGGGGTTTTCTTTCGTTGTTGGGGTTGAACCAGTTCTTTTTTGGGGTGTTTTTGACGTTTTTGGGGTCTCCGTTGGGTTTTGTTGGGTTCTCGTTGGTCGTTAAGCTAAACGGGAGTGGATTGTGGGTTTTGAAGAAGATCAGGTAAGTTTAGGGTGATTTGGGAGGGAAATGCATAGTTTTGTTTTTTTTTTCCTTCTGATCCAGTTCTTTTTTGGGGTGTTTTTGACGTGTTTTGGGGTTTCCGTTGCGTTTTGTTGAGTTCCTAATGGGTTTTATGGTGGGTGGGAGTGGATTTTGGGATTTGGAGAAGATCAGGTAGGTTTAAGGGTTTTCTTGGGGTTAAATCACGTATTTTCTTCTGATCCGGTTTGCTTTTGGGGTGTTTTTGAGGTGTTTTGGGGTTTCTGTTGCATTTTGTTGAGTTCCTAATGGGTTTTATGGTGGTTGGGAGTGGACTTTGGGATTTGGAGAAGATCAGGTAGGTTTAGGGTGGTTTTGGAATTGGATCCATGCTTTTTGGGGATTTTCTTCCAGTTTTGGGGGTTATCCCGTTCTTTTTTGGGGTGTTTTTGACATGTTTTGATGTCTCTGTTGGGTTTCGTTGGGTTTTCTGTTGGCATCTTGGTGGAAAAGGGTAAATTGTGGGTTTTGGAGAACTTCAGGTAGGTTTAGGGGGACTTTTGGGGTGGATTCATGGTATTTGGGGTTTTCTTCTGTTTTTTGGGGTGATCCTGTTCTTTTTTGGGGTGTTTTTGACGTGTTTTGGGGTTGTCCGTTGGGTTTTGTTGGGTTCTCGTTGGTCATCATTGTGAAAAAGGGTAAATTGTGGGTTTTGGAGAACATCAGGTAGGCTTAGGGGGACTTTTGGGGTGGATCTATGGCATTTGGGGTTTTCTTCTCTTTTTTGGGGAGATCCTGTTCTTTTTTTTTTTTTTTTTTTTTTTTTTTTGACATGTTTTTTGTCTCCATTGGGTTTCGTTGGGTTTTCCATGGTCATCATGGTGGAAAAGGGTAAATTTGTGGGTTTTGGAGAACATCAGGTAGGTTTAGGCTGGTTTTGGGATTGGATCTGTGCTTTTTGGGGATTTTCTTCCAGTTTATGGGTGATCCCTTTCTTTTTTGGGGTGTTTTTGACATGTTTTGGTGTCTCCTTTTGGGTTTTCGTTTGGTTCATGTTGGTCATCATGGTGAAAATTGTAAATTTTTGGGGGGGGAATTTTCTTCCAGTTTTGGGGGTGATCCCGTTCTTTTTTGGGGTGTTTTTGACATGTTTTGGGGTCTCTGTTGGGTTTTGTTGGGTTCTTGTTTTTCATCATGTTGGAAAAGTTTAACTTGCGTGTTTTGGAGAACATCAGGTAGGTTTAGTGTCGTTTTGGGGTGGATCTATGTTTTTTGGGGATTTTCTTCCAGTTTTGGGGGTGATTCCGTTCTTGTTTGGGGTGTTTTTGACTTGTTTTGGGGTGTCCGTTGGGTTTTAGTTGGATTCTCGTTGGTCCTTAAGGGAAATGGGAGTGGATTGTGGGTTTTGAAGAAGATCAGGTGAGTTTAGGGTGGTTTTGTGGGGAAATTCATAGTTTTTGGTGTTTTTTCTTCTGATTCAGTTCTTTTTTGGGGTGTTTTTGACGTGTTTTGGGGTTTCCGTTGGGTTTCGTTGAGTTCCTAATGGGTTTTATGGTGGTTGGGAGTGGACATTTGGATTTGGAGAACATCAGGTACGTTTAGAGTGGTTTTGGGATTGGATCCGTGCTTTTTGGGGTTTTCTTTGGTTTTGGGGGTGATCCTGTTCTTGTTTGGGGTGTTTTTGACGTGTGTTGGGTTCTCTGTTGGGTTTTCCGTGGTCATCATGGTGGAAAAGTGTAAATTGTGGGTTTTGGAGAACATCAGGTCGGTTTAGGGGGACTTTTGGTGTGGATCTATGGCTTTTGGGGTTTTCTTTCGTTTTTAGGGTTTATCCCGTTCTTGTTTGGGGTGTTTTTGACTTCTTTTGGGGTCTCCGTTGGGTTTCGTTGGGTTTTCCATGGTCATCATGTTGGAAAATTGTAAATTGTGGGTTTTGGAGATCATCAGGTAGGTTTAGGGTGGTTTTGGGGTGGATCTATGATTTTGAAGGATTTTCTTCCAATTTTGGGGGTGATCCCTTTCTTTTTTTTTTTTTTTTTTTTTTTTTTTTGACGTGTTTTGTGGTCTCCGTTGGGTTTCGTTGGGTTTTCCATGGTCATCAATGTGGAAAAGTGTAAATTGTGGGTTTTGGAGAACTTCAGGTTGGTTTAGGGGGATTTTTGGTGTGGATCTATGGCTTTTGGGGTTTTCTTTCGTTGTTGGGGTTGAACCAGTTCTTTTTTGGGGTGTTTTTGACGTTTTTGGGGTCTCCGTTGGGTTTTGTTGGGTTCTCGTTGGTCGTTAAGCTAAACGGGAGTGGATTGTGGGTTTTGAAGAAGATCAGGTAAGTTTAGGGTGATTTGGGAGGGAAATGCATAGTTTTGTTTTTTTTTTCCTTCTGATCCAGTTCTTTTTTGGGGTGTTTTTGACGTGTTTTGGGGTTTCCGTTGCGTTTTGTTGAGTTCCTAATGGGTTTTATGGTGGGTGGGAGTGGATTTTGGGATTTGGAGAAGATCAGGTAGGTTTAAGGGTTTTCTTGGGGTTAAATCACGTATTTTCTTCTGATCCGGTTTGCTTTTGGGGTGTTTTTGAGGTGTTTTGGGGTTTCTGTTGCATTTTGTTGAGTTCCTAATGGGTTTTATGGTGGTTGGGAGTGGACTTTGGGATTTGGAGAAGATCAGGTAGGTTTAGGGTGGTTTTGGAATTGGATCCATGCTTTTTGGGGATTTTCTTCCAGTTTTGGGGGTTATCCCGTTCTTTTTTGGGGTGTTTTTGACATGTTTTGATGTCTCTGTTGGGTTTCGTTGGGTTTTCTGTTGGCATCTTGGTGGAAAAGGGTAAATTGTGGGTTTTGGAGAACTTCAGGTAGGTTTAGGGGGACTTTTGGGGTGGATTCATGGTATTTGGGGTTTTCTTCTGTTTTTTGGGGTGATCCTGTTCTTTTTTGGGGTGTTTTTGAGGTGTTTTGGGGTTGTCCGTTGGGTTTTGTTGGGTTCTCGTTGGTCATCATTGTGAAAAAGGGTAAATTGTGGGTTTTGGAGAACATCAGGTAGGCTTAGGGGGACTTTTGGGGTGGATCTATGGCATTTGGGGTTTTCTTCTCTTTTTTGGGGAGATCCTGTTCTTTTTTGTTTTTTTTTTTTGTTTTTTTTTGTTTTTTTTTTTGACATGTTTTTTGTCTCCATTGGGTTTCGTTGGGTTTTCCATGGTCATCATGGTGGAAAAGGGTAAATTTGTGGGTTTTGGAGAACATCAGGTAGGTTTAGGCTGGTTTTGGGATTGGATCTGTGCTTTTTGGGGATTTTCTTCCAGTTTATGGGTGATCCCTTTCTTTTTTGGGGTGTTTTTGACATGTTTTGGTGTCTCCTTTTGGGTTTTCGTTTGGTTCATGTTGGTCATCATGGTGAAAATTGTAAATTTTTTGGGGGGGAATTTTCTTCCAGTTTTGGGGGTGATCCCGTTCTTTTTTGGGGTGTTTTTGACATGTTTTGGGGTCTCTGTTGGGTTTTGTTGGGTTCTTGTTTTTCATCATGTTGGAAAAGTTTAACTTGCGTGTTTTGGAGAACATCAGGTAGGTTTAGTGTCGTTTTGGGGTGGATCTATGTTTTTTGGGGATTTTCTTCCAGTTTTGGGGGTGATTCCGTTCTTGTTTGGGGTGTTTTTGACTTGTTTTGGGGTGTCCGTTGGGTTTTAGTTGGATTCTCGTTGGTCCTTAAGGGAAATGGGAGTGGATTGTGGGTTTTGAAGAAGATCAGGTGAGTTTAGGGTGGTTTTGTGGGGAAATTCATAGTTTTTGGTGTTTTTTCTTCTGATTCAGTTCTTTTTTGGGGTGTTTTTGACGTGTTTTGGGGTTTCCGTTGGGTTTCGTTGAGTTCCTAATGGGTTTTATGGTGGTTGGGAGTGGACATTTGGATTTGGAGAACATCAGGTACGTTTAGAGTGGTTTTGGGATTGGATCCGTGCTTTTTGGGGTTTTCTTTGGTTTTGGGGGTGATCCTGTTCTTGTTTGGGGTGTTTTTGACGTGTGTTGGGTTCTCTGTTGGGTTTTCCGTGGTCATCATGGTGGAAAAGTGTAAATTGTGGGTTTTGGAGAACATCAGGTAGGTTTAGGGGGACTTTTGGTGTGGATCTATGGCTTTTGGGGTTTTCTTTCGTTTTTAGGGTTTATCCCGTTCTTGTTTGGGGTGTTTTTGACTTCTTTTGGGGTCTCCGTTGGGTTTCGTTGGGTTTTCCATGGTCATCATGTTGGAAAATTGTAAATTGTGGGTTTTGGAGATCATCAGGTAGGTTTAGGGTGGTTTTGGGGTGGATCTATGATTTTGAAGGATTTTCTTCCAATTTTGGGGGTGATCCCTTTCTTTCTTTTTTTTTTTTTTTTTTTTTTTTTTTTTTTTTTGACGTGTTTTGTGGTCTCCGTTGGGTTTCGTTGGGTTTTCCATGGTCATCAATGTGGAAAAGTGTAAATTGTGGGTTTTGGAGAACTTCAGGTTGGTTTAGGGGGATTTTTGGTGTGGATCTATGGCTTTTGGGGTTTTCTTTCGTTGTTGGGGTTGAACCAGTTCTTTTTTGGGGTGTTTTTGACGTTTTTGGGGTCTCCGTTGGGTTTTGTTGGGTTCTCGTTGGTCGTTAAGTTAAACGGGAGTGGATTGTGGGTTTTGAAGAAGATCAGGTGAGTTTAGGGTGATTTGGGAGGGAAATGCATAGTTTTGTTTTTTTTTTCCTTCTGATCCAGTTCTTTTTTGGGGTGTTTTTGACGTGTTTTGGGGTTTCCGTTGCGTTTTGTTGAGTTCCTAATGGGTTTTATGGTGGGTGGGAGTGGATTTTGGGATTTGGAGAAGATCAGGTAGGTTTAAGGGTTTTCTTGGGGTTAAATCACGTATTTTCTTCTGATCCGGTTTGCTTTTGGGGTGTTTTTGAGGTGTTTTGGGGTTTCTGTTGCATTTTGTTGAGTTCCTAATGGGTTTTATGGTGGTTGGGAGTGGACTTTGGGATTTGGAGAAGATCAGGTAGGTTTAGGGTGGTTTTGGAATTGGATCCATGCTTTTTGGGGATTTTCTTCCAGTTTTGGGGGTTATCCCGTTCTTTTTTGGGGTGTTTTTGACATGTTTTGATGTCTCTGTTGGGTTTCGTTGGGTTTTCTGTTGGCATCTTGGTGGAAAAGGGTAAATTGTGGGTTTTGGAGAACTTCAGGTAGGTTTAGGGGGACTTTTGGGGTGGATTCATGGTATTTGGGGTTTTCTTCTGTTTTTTGGGGTGATTCTGTTCTTTTTTGGGGTGTTTTTGACGTGTTTTGGGGTTGTCCGTTGGGTTTTGTTGGGTTCTCGTTGGTCATCATTGTGAAAAAGGGTAAATTGTGGGTTTTGGAGAACATCAGGTAGGCTTAGGGGGACTTTTGGGGTGGATCTATGGCATTTGGGGTTTTCTTCTCTTTTTTGGGGAGATCCTGTTCTTTTTTTTTTTTTTTTTTTTTTTTTTTTTTGACATGTTTTTTTGTCTCCATTGGGTTTCGTTGGGTTTTCCATGGTCATCATGGTGGAAAAGGGTAAATTTGTGGGTTTTGGAGAACATCAGGTAGGTTTAGGCTGGTTTTGGGATTGGATCTGTGCTTTTTGGGGATTTTCTTCCAGTTTATGGGTGATCCCTTTCTTTTTTGGGGTGTTTTTGACGTGTTTTGGTGTCTCCTTTTGGGTTTTCGTTTGGTTCATGTTGTTCATCATGGTGAAAATTGTAAATTTTTGGGGGGGGAATTTTCTTCCAGTTTTGGGGGTGATCCCGTTCTTTTTTGGGGTGTTTTTGACATGTTTTGGGGTCTCTGTTGGGTTTTGTTGGGTTCTTGTTTTTCATCATGTTGGAAAAGTTTAACTTGCGTGTTTTGGAGAACATCAGGTAGGTTTAGTGTCGTTTTGGGGTGGATCTATGTTTTTTGGGGATTTTCTTCCAGTTTTGGGGGTGATTCCGTTCTTGTTTGGGGTGTTTTTGACTTGTTTTGGGGTGTCCGTTGGGTTTTAGTTGGATTCTCGTTGGTCCTTAAGGGAAATGGGAGTGGATTGTGGGTTTTGAAGAAGATCAGGTGAGTTTAGGGTGGTTTTGTGGGGAAATTCATAGTTTTTGGTGTTTTTTCTTCTGATTCAGTTCTTTTTTGGGGTGTTTTTGACGTGTTTTGGGGTTTCCGTTGGGTTTCGTTGAGTTCCTAATGGGTTTTATGGTGGTTGGGAGTGGACATTTGGATTTGGAGAACATCAGGTACGTTTAGAGTGGTTTTGGGATTGGATCCGTGCTTTTTGGGGTTTTCTTTGGTTTTGGGGGTGATCTTGTTCTTGTTTGGGGTGTTTTTGACGTGTGTTGGGTTCTCTGTTGGGTTTTCCGTGGTCATCATGGTGGAAAAGTGTAAATTGTGGGTTTTGGAGAACATCAGGTAGGTTTAGGGGGACTTTTGGTGTGGATCTATGGCTTTTGGGGTTTTCTTTCGTTTTTAGGGTTTATCCCGTTCTTGTTTGGGGTGTTTTTGACTTCTTTTGGGGTCTCCGTTGGGTTTCGTTGGGTTTTCCATGGTCATCATGTTGGAAAATTGTAAATTGTGGGTTTTGGAGATCATCAGGTAGGTTTAGGGTGGTTTTGGGGTGGATCTATGATTTTGAAGGATTTTCTTCCAATTTTGGGGGTGATCCCTTTCTTTCTTTTTTTTTTTTTTTTTTTTTTTTTTGACGTGTTTTGTGGTCTCCGTTGGGTTTCGTTGGGTTTTCCATGGTCATCAATGTGGAAAAGTGTAAATTGTGGGTTTTGGAGAACTTCAGGTTGGTTTAGGGGGATTTTTGGTGTGGATCTATGGCTTTTGGGGTTTTCTTTCGTTGTTGGGGTTGAACCAGTTCTTTTTTGGGGTGTTTTTGACTTCTTTTGGGGTCTCCGTTGGGTTTTGTTGGGTTCTCGTTGGTCGTTAAGTTAAACGGGAGTGGATTGTGGGTTTTGAAGAAGATCAGGTAAGTTTAGGGTGATTTGGGAGGGAAATGCATAGTTTTGTTTTTTTTTTTTCCTTCTGATCCAGTTCTTTTTTGGGGTGTTTTTGACGTGTTTTGGGGTTTCCATTGCGTTTTGTTGAGTTCCTAATGGGTTTTATGGTGGGTGGGAGTGGATTTTGGGATTTGGAGAAGATCAGGTAGGTTTAAGGGTTTTCTTGGGGTTAAATCACGTATTTTCTTCTGATCCGGTTTGCTTTTGGGGTGTTTTTGAGGTGTTTTGGGGTTTCTGTTGCATTTTGTTGAGTTCCTAATGGGTTTTATGGTGGTTGGGAGTGGACTTTGGGATTTGGAGAAGATCAGGTAGGTTTAGGGTGGTTTTGGAATTGGATCCATGCTTTTTGGGGATTTTCTTCCAGTTTTGGGGGTTATCCCGTTCTTTTTTGGGGTGTTTTTGACATGTTTTGATGTCTCTGTTGGGTTTCGTTGGGTTTTCTGTTGGCATCTTGGTGGAAAAGGGTAAATTGTGGGTTTTGGAGAACTTCAGGTAGGTTTAGGGGGACTTTTGGGGTGGATTCATGGTATTTGGGGTTTTCTTCTGTTTTTTGGGGTGATCCTGTTCTTTTTTGGGGTGTTTTTGACGTGTTTTGGGGTTGTCCATTGGGTTTTGTTGGGTTCTCGTTGGTCATCATTGTGAAAAAGGGTAAATTGTGGGTTTTGGAGAACATCAGGTAGGCTTAGGGGGACTTTTGGGGTGGATCTATGGCATTTGGGGTTTTCTTCTCTTTTTTGGGGAGATCCTGTTCTTTTTTTTTGTTTTTTTTTTGACATGTTTTTTGTCTCCATTGGGTTTCGTTGGGTTTTCCATGGTCATCATGGTGGAAAAGGGTAAATTTGTGGGTTTTGGAGAACATCAGGTAGGTTTAGGCTGGTTTTGGGATTGGATCTGTGCTTTTTGGGGATTTTCTTCCAGTTTATGGGTGATCCCTTTCTTTTTTGGGGTGTTTTTGACGTGTTTTGGTGTCTCCTTTTGGGTTTTCGTTTGGTTCATGTTGGTCATCATGGTGAAAATTGTAAATTTTTGGGGGGGGAATTTTCTTCCAGTTTTGGGGGTGATCCCGTTCTTTTTTGGGGTGTTTTTGACATGTTTTGGGGTCTCTGTTGGGTTTTGTTGGGTTCTTGTTTTTCATCATGTTGGAAAAGTTTAACTTGCGTGTTTTGGAGAACATCAGGTAGGTTTAGTGTCGTTTTGGGGTGGATCTATGTTTTTTGGGGATTTTCTTCCAGTTTTGGGGGTGATTCCGTTCTTGTTTGGGGTGTTTTTGACTTGTTTTGGGGTGTCCGTTGGGTTTTAGTTGGATTCTCGTTGGTCCTTAAGGGAAATGGGAGTGGATTGTGGGTTTTGAAGAAGATCAGGTGAGTTTAGGGTGGTTTTGTGGGGAAATTCATAGTTTTTGGTGTTTTTTCTTCTGATTCAGTTCTTTTTTGGGGTGTTTTTGACGTGTTTTGGGGTTTCCGTTGGGTTTCGTTGAGTTCCTAATGGGTTTTATGGTGGTTGGGAGTGGACATTTGGATTTGGAGAACATCAGGTACGTTTAGAGTGGTTTTGGGATTGGATCCGTGCTTTTTGGGGTTTTCTTTGGTTTTGGGGGTGATCCTGTTCTTGTTTGGGGTGTTTTTGACGTGTTTTGGGTTCTCTGTTGGGTTTTCCGTGGTCATCATGGTGGAAAAGTGTAAATTGTGGGTTTTGGAGAACATCAGGTAGGTTTAGGGGGACTTTTGGTGTGGATCTATGGCTTTTGGGGTTTTCTTTCGTTTTTAGGGTTTATCCCGTTCTTGTTTGGGGTGTTTTTGACTTCTTTTGGGGTCTCCGTTGGGTTTCGTTGGGTTTTCCATGGTCATCATGTTGGAAAATTGTAAATTGTGGGTTTTGGAGATCATCAGGTAGGTTTAGGGTGGTTTTGGGGTGGATCTATGATTTTGAAGGATTTTCTTCCAATTTTGGGGGTGATCCCTTTCTTTTTTTTTTTTTTTTTTTTTTTTTTTTTGACGTGTTTTGTGGTCTCCGTTGGGTTTCGTTGGGTTTTCCATGGTCATCAATGTGGAAAAGTGTAAATTGTGGGTTTTGGAGAACTTCAGGTTGGTTTAGGGGGATTTTTGGTGTGGATCTATGGCTTTTGGGGTTTTCTTTCGTTGTTGGGGTTGAACCAGTTCTTTTTTGGGTGTTTTTTGACGTTTTTGGGGTCTCCGTTGGGTTTTGTTGGGTTCTCGTTGGTCGTTAAGCTAAACGGGAGTGGATTGTGGGTTTTGAAGAAGATCAGGTAAGTTTAGGGTGATTTGGGAGGGAAATGCATAGTTTTGTTTTTTTTTTTTCCTTCTGATCCAGTTCTTTTTTGGGGTGTTTTTGACGTGTTTTGGGGTTTCCGTTGCGTTTTGTTGAGTTCCTAATGGGTTTTATGGTGGGTGGGAGTGGATTTTGGGATTTGGAGAAGATCAGGTAGGTTTAAGGGTTTTCTTGGGGTTAAATCACGTATTTTCTTCTGATCCGGTTTGCTTTTGGGGTGTTTTTGAGGTGTTTTGGGGTTTCTGTTGCATTTTGTTGAGTTCCTAATGGGTTTTATGGTGGTTGGGAGTGGACTTTGGGATTTGGAGAAGATCAGGTAGGTTTAGGGTGGTTTTGGAATTGGATCCATGCTTTTTGGGGATTTTCTTCCAGTTTTGGGGGTTATCCCGTTCTTTTTTGGGGTGTTTTTGACATGTTTTGATGTCTCTGTTGGGTTTCGTTGGGTTTTCTGTTGGCATCTTGGTGGAAAAGGGTAAATTGTGGGTTTTGGAGAACTTCAGGTAGGTTTAGGGGGACTTTTGGGGTGGATTCATGGTATTTGGGGTTTTCTTCTGTTTTTTGGGGTGATCCTGTTCTTTTTTGGGGTGTTTTTGACGTGTTTTGGGGTTGTCCGTTGGGTTTTGTTGGGTTCTCGTTGGTCATCATTGTGAAAAAGGGTAAATTGTGGGTTTTGGAGAACATCAGGTAGGCTTAGGGGGACTTTTGGGGTGGATCTATGGCATTTGGGGTTTTCTTCTCTTTTTTGGGGAGATCCTGTTCTTTTTTTTTTTTTTTTTTTTTTTTTTTTTGACATGTTTTTTGTCTCCATTGGGTTTCGTTGGGTTTTCCATGGTCATCATGGTGGAAAAGGGTAAATTTGTGGGTTTTGGAGAACATCAGGTAGGTTTAGGCTGGTTTTGGGATTGGATCTGTGCTTTTTGGGGATTTTCTTCCAGTTTATGGGTGATCCCTTTCTTTTTTGGGGTGTTTTTGACGTGTTTTGGTGTCTCCTTTTGGGTTTTCGTTTGGTTCATGTTGGTCATCATGGTGAAAATTGTAAATTTTTGGGGGGGGAATTTTCTTCCAGTTTTGGGGGTGATCCCGTTCTTTTTTTGGGGTGTTTTTGACATGTTTTGGGGTCTCTGTTGGGTTTTGTTGGGTTCTTGTTTTTCATCATGTTGGAAAAGTTTAACTTGCGTGTTTTGGAGAACATCAGGTAGGTTTAGTGTCGTTTTGGGGTGGATCTATGTTTTTTGGGGATTTTCTTCCAGTTTTGGGGGTGATTCCGTTCTTGTTTGGGGTGTTTTTGACTTGTTTTGGGGTGTCCGTTGGGTTTTAGTTGGATTCTCGTTGGTCCTTAAGGGAAATGGGAGTGGATTGTGGGTTTTGAAGAAGATCAGGTGAGTTTAGGGTGGTTTTGTGGGGAAATTCATAGTTTTTGGTGTTTTTTCTTCTGATTCAGTTCTTTTTTTGGGGTGTTTTTGACGTGTTTTGGGGTTTCCGTTGGGTTTCGTTGAGTTCCTAATGGGTTTTATGGTGGTTGGGAGTGGACATTTGGATTTGGAGAACATCAGGTACGTTTAGAGTGGTTTTGGATTGGATCCGTGCTTTTTGGGGTTTTCTTTGGTTTTGGGGGTGATCCTGTTCTTGTTTGGGGTGTTTTTGACGTGTGTTGGGTTCTCTGTTGGGTTTTCCGTGGTCATCATGGTGGAAAAGTGTAAATTGTGGGTTTTGGAGAACATCAGGTAGGTTTAGGGGGACTTTTGGTGTGGATCTATGGCTTTTGGGGTTTTCTTTCGTTTTTAGGGTTTATCCCGTTCTTGTTTGGGGTGTTTTTGACTTCTTTTGGGGTCTCCGTTGGGTTTCGTTGGGTTTTCCATGGTCATCATGTTGGAAAATTGTAAATTGTGGGTTTTGGGAGATCATCAGGTAGGTTTAGGGTGGTTTTGGGGTGGATCTATGATTTTGAAGGATTTTCTTCCAATTTTGGGGGTGATCCCTTTCTTTTTTTTTTTTTTTTTTTTTTTTTTTTTTTTTTTTTTTTTGACGTGTTTTGTGGTCTCCGTTGGGTTTCGTTGGGTTTTTCCATGGTCATCAATGTGGAAAAGTGTAAATTGTGGGTTTTGGAGAACTTCAGGTTGGTTTAGGGGGATTTTTGGTGTGGATCTATGGCTTTTGGGGTTTTCTTTCGTTGTTGGGGTTGAACCAGTTCTTTTTTGGGGTGTTTTTGACGTTTTTGGGGTCTCCGTTGGGTTTTGTTGGGTTCTCGTTGGTCGTTAAGTTAAACGGGAGTGGATTGTGGGTTTTGAAGAAGATCAGGTAAGTTTAGGGTGATTTGGGAGGGAAATGCATAGTTTTGTTTTTTTTTTTCCTTCTGATCCAGTTCTTTTTTGGGGTGTTTTTGACGTGTTTTGGGGTTTCCGTTGCGTTTTGTTGAGTTCCTAATGGGTTTTATGGTGGGTGGGAGTGGATTTTGGGATTTGGAGAAGATCAGGTAGGTTTAAGGGTTTTCTTGGGGTTAAATCACGTATTTTCTTCTGATCCGGTTTGCTTTTGGGGTGTTTTTGAGGTGTTTTGGGGTTTCTGTTGCATTTTGTTGAGTTCCTAATGGGTTTTATGGTGGTTGGGAGTGGACTTTGGGATTTGGAGAAGATCAGGTAGGTTTAGGGTGGTTTTGGAATTGGATCCATGCTTTTTGGGGATTTTCTTCCAGTTTTGGGGGTTATCCCGTTCTTTTTTGGGGTGTTTTTGACATGTTTTGATGTCTCTGTTGGGTTTCGTTGGGTTTTCTGTTGGCATCTTGGTGGAAAAGGGTAAATTGTGGGTTTTGGAGAACTTCAGGTAGGTTTAGGGGGACTTTTGGGGTGGATTCATGGTATTTGGGGTTTTCTTCTGTTTTTTGGGGTGATCCTGTTCTTTTTTGGGGTGTTTTTGAGGTGTTTTGGGGTTGTCCGTTGGGTTTTGTTGGGTTCTCGTTGGTCATCATTGTGAAAAAGGGTAAATTGTGGGTTTTGGAGAACATCAGGTAGGCTTAGGGGGACTTTTGGGGTGGATCTATGGCATTTGGGGTTTTCTTCTCTTTTTTGGGGAGATCCTGTTCTTTTTTGTTTTTTTTTTTTTGTTTTTTTTTGTTTTTTTTTTGACATGTTTTTTGTCTCCATTGGGTTTCGTTGGGTTTTCCATGGTCATCATGGTGGAAAAGGGTAAATTTGTGGGTTTTGGAGAACATCAGGTAGGTTTAGGCTGGTTTTGGGATTGGATCTGTGCTTTTTGGGGATTTTCTTCCAGTTTATGGGTGATCCCTTTCTTTTTTGGGGTGTTTTTGACGTGTTTTGGTGTCTCCTTTTGGGTTTTCGTTTGGTTCATGTTGGTCATCATGGTGAAAATTGTAAATTTTTGGGGGGGGAATTTTCTTCCAGTTTTGGGGGTGATCCCGTTCTTTTTTGGGGTGTTTTTGACATGTTTTGGGGTCTCTGTTGGGTTTTGTTGGGTTCTTGTTTTTCATCATGTTGGAAAAGTTTAACTTGCGTGTTTTGGAGAACATCAGGTAGGTTTAGTGTCGTTTTGGGGTGGATCTATGTTTTTTGGGGATTTTCTTCCAGTTTTGGGGGTGATTCCGTTCTTGTTTGGGGTGTTTTTGACTTGTTTTGGGGTGTCCGTTGGGTTTTAGTTGGATTCTCGTTGGTCCTTAAGGGAAATGGGAGTGGATTGTGGGTTTTGAAGAAGATCAGGTGAGTTTAGGGTGGTTTTGTGGGGAAATTCATAGTTTTTGGTGTTTTTTCTTCTGATTCAGTTCTTTTTTGGGGTGTTTTTGACGTGTTTTGGGGTTTCCGTTGGGTTTCGTTGAGTTCCTAATGGGTTTTATGGTGGTTGGGAGTGGACATTTGGATTTGGAGAACATCAGGTACGTTTAGAGTGGTTTTGGGATTGGATCCGTGCTTTTTGGGGTTTTCTTTGGTTTTGGGGGTGATCCTGTTCTTGTTTGGGGTGTTTTTGACGTGTGTTGGGTTCTCTGTTGGGTTTTCCGTGGTCATCATGGTGGAAAAGTGTAAATTGTGGGTTTTGGAGAACATCAGGTAGGTTTAGGGGGACTTTTGGTGTGGATCTATGGCTTTTGGGGTTTTCTTTCGTTTTTAGGGTTTATCCCGTTCTTGTTTGGGGTGTTTTTGACTTCTTTTGGGGTCT
>NW_028137164.1:7500-8933 GCF_965140915.1 Aythya marila | reverse complement strand
GGTTAGGATTAGTGTTCTGTAAGGGTTAGGGTTAGGGTTAGGGTTAGGGTTAGGATTAGGGTTAGTGTTCTCTTAGGGTTAGGGTTAGGGTTGGGGTTAGGGGCAGGGTTTGGGTTAGGGTAGGGTTAGTGTCCTCTTAGGGTTAGGGTTAGGGTTAGGGTTAGTGTTCTCTTAGGGTTAGTGTTAGGGTTAGGGTTAGGTTTAAAGTTAGGGTTAGGTTTAGGGTTAGTGTTAGGGTTAGGGTTAGGGTTAGGGTTAGGGTTAGGGTTAGGGTTACGGTTAGTGTTAGGGGTAGTGTTAAGGTTCTCTTAGGGTTAGGGTTAGGGTTAGGGTTAGGGTTAGGGTTAGGGTTAGGGTTAGGGTTAGGGTTAGGGTTAGGGTTAGGGTTAGGGTTAGGGTTAGGGTTAGGGTTAATGTTAAGCTTAGGCTTAGGCTTAGGCTTAGGGTTAGGGTTAGGGTTAGGGTTAGGGTTAGGGATAAAGTTAGGGTTAGGGTTAGGGTTAGGGTTAGGGTTAGGGTTAGGGTTACGGTTACGGTTACGGTTACGGTTAGTGTTCTGTTAGGGTTAGGGTTAGGATTAGGGTTAGGTTTAGGGTTCTCTTAGGGTTAGGGTTAGGGTTAGGTTTAGGGTTAGGGTTAGGGTTAGGGTTAGGATTAGTGTTCTCTAAGGGTTAGGGTTAGGGTTAGGGTTAGGGTTAGGGTTAGGATTAGGGTTAGGGTTAGGATTAGGGTTAGTGTTCTCTTAGGGTTAGGGTTAGGGTTGGGGTTAGGGGCAGGGTTTGGGTTAGGGTAGGGTTAGTGTCCTCTTAGGGTTAGGGTTAGGGTTAGGGTTAGTGTTCTCTTAGGGTTAGTGTTAGGGTTAGGGTTAGGTTTAAAGTTAGGGTTAGGTTTAGGGTTAGTGTTAGGGTTAGGGTTAGGGTTAGGGTTAGGGTTACGGTTAGGGTTAGGGTTAGGGTTAGGGTTACGGTTAGGGTTAGGGTTAGGGTTAGGGTTAGGGTTGGAATTAGGGTTTGGGTTAGGGTTAGGGGTAGGGTTAGGTTTAGGGTTCTCTTAGGGTTAGGGTTAGGATTAGGGTTAGGTTTAGGGTTCTCATAGGGTTAGGGTTAGGGTTAGGGTTACGGTTTTGGTTAGGGTTAGGGTTAAGTTTAGGGTTAGTGTTCTCTTAGGGTTAGGGTTAGTGTTAGGTTTAGGGTTAGGGTTAGGGTTAGTGTTAGGGGTAGTGAGGGTTAGGGTATGTGTTAGATGTTCTCATTAGGGTTAGGTTTAGGGTTAGGGTTTGGTTAGGGTTAGGGTATAGTGTTAGGGGTAGTGTTAAGGTTCTCTTAGGGTTAGGGGTTAGGGTTAGGGTTAGGGTTAGGGTTAGGGTTAGGGTTAGTAGGGTTAGGTGGGTTAGGTTAGGGTTAGGGTTAGGGTTAGGGTTAGGGTTAGGGTTA
>NW_028137165.1:0-12741 GCF_965140915.1 Aythya marila | reverse complement strand
TTAAAATTTCTTTTACTGATATACCGTACTCAAATTTTAAATCCTGAGAAGAAAAAAGAAAAAAAGTGTGGTTACGTATGTGCACTACATCTCCGATACCACCAACACATACACCACAGGGTATAAGAAAGTCCAGAGAGGAATTACATGCTGGAAGTGTAACTCATGAAAGCCATTTTCTCTTTTCCTTGTTTGGGAGAGACATTGCGAAACAATTTCTAGTCTGTACTACACAACAGTATATACAAGTACGTAAAACTATGAAGTTTTCTAATGACTGCAGCTTGCAATAATAGAGTGGTTCTGTCAGTTTCTTACCAGCTGCAACACAGTGACTTCAGCTGAACATTAGGAAGAAGAGTACTATCAGTTACTTTGCACATAGTACTTGCTCATATTTTACAGTTAGTAAATCTGTCTCAGGTTAGTCCCAAACATCCCTTAAATCTTCCCACCCACAGGTGCTTGGTGTTGACGACAACAACAACAAAAAGTACACTATGCTTTTCAGGTGATTTCCAGTGCTGCAGAGCACTTCTCCATGCATTCTGGAAGTAAAAACTGGCCATGTTTATCACAAATGCAACCCCAGACATTTCTCCGTCTTGCATTCCCCACAATTTGTATCAGATTCCAACACTAGTCATGCAATTCCAATATGCATCAGGACGTTCAACATGCTGTGACCTTGTGGACATTTTGCAAACAAGTTAGTAGGCGATGATACGGCGTTCCTGGTGATGCTACCACCTCAAACACTGACTGAAAGGCCCTCCGGTCTAATTCTTCATCTATCTGATGTCGGTAGAAGTCTATGGCCACCAGACAGAAGATGTTAACATCCACTTGCTCCAGTTTTCCCATTCTGCTGATAATATGTGGAAGACTGAGATATATGTTAAGGTCATAATGACAGAAATTGGTCATGATGTACTAGCTTAAACACCGTTCTCCAACAAAATTACATCCGAGTTCACCAACCACGTTGTATAAAATATTGTCATGTAGTACTCAATGAAGAAATAGAATTTCTGTAGCAGCAGTTTATCTTCACACAATTTCTTATTCTCAAACTCCTTTTAACCTAGCAGAACTCTTCCTTCTTTATCCAATGGAAGAAACAATGCAGTCAGAACTACAGTATGGACTGCCTGTAACCAAAGAGCACTGCTGAGATGAGGAGTCATTAGGAAATTTAAAATGACGACACATGGCTACCCTTTTGCCTGGTCCTTATTTCTCTCTCTCTCTCTTATATTAATATATAATATATAATATTAATATATGATATATAATATTAATATATAATATATAATATTAATATATAATATATAATATAATATAATATTTTTTTTTTATATATATATATATATATATATATATATATATATATATATATATTATTTTATCTTGTAGAAGGGATACAGGACAAAGCTTTTGAAGATATCCAAAGATACCCAGTGAAGCTTTTTCAAAGTCTCTCAAAGTATGGAACTTCCCAATCACTTTGCATAGTCACAAGGAACAGAACTTCACACAGTAGTTTTAGGTAACTGCATTCTTACCACCTAATCAGAAATTCTTTTTTTTCCTGAAACCTCAGGCACCAAAAGCACAAAGTGATAAATATCACAACTAGCTACAATAAGCCTGTTTGTTTTGGTGTATTAAATGTGTGTTTTTACTACCCTCCAAGGCTACCAATGCACTTTACAAAATCACATTTACTGCTATGTGGCACACATTCATTCTGTTTAGGATACATCGCTGAAATCCATTGACTGGTGGAAGCACTGACAAAAAAACAGGAAAGACTCCACATGGCCATTGCCACTGGTGTTCTTTGTGTGAAATTAGAGAGAGACAGCATCACCCAGTCACGGACCATTGAGGACTGTCCAGTAGTATGTAGTGTCTGGAACACCTGCAAAGAATATTTCACACAGGAATAAAGACATGGCAGAAAGACAAGAAAGAGTTTGTTTTCTCTTGAAAAGGTTTTCCTCAGCTAGAAAGCTCTGACATTCACAACCTGGATGACTGGACATAATTCTGAATATTAAGAATGCAATGCATAGACAAAGCGATTCTGCAAAGAGTCAGCCAGGATCCAACTGGACTCATGACATCTGTGCCAAACTGAAGTGAGCATACATAAAACACAAGACTTGCTTTGTGTCTCTATTTTTAATAGACAAGAGTGCATGTGTACACCACATTCTAAGTGATGCATGAGTCCAGTAAGTAGGTGCTGAAGAGCAAGATACACAGAAGCCCAAGTCTACAGAAGCTTGGCTGAGTTTGTAAGCCCAGATGACCTAGGATGGCTCTCTGAGATCTGAAGAACCTGAGCAGCAGAATCTCTACTATTAATTTTCTCTTTATTTTTCCTTATGAAGGTGATTCTAGCCCTCCATTTCCCCCAGAACTCAAAGCTCACAGTAGCACACCTCAGTCACCGTTGAACAGTTTATTAGATCTAACAAAAATTATAGTTGCCCATTATATTCCACTACTGAAGGCCTGTCACTTATTTAGAAGTCCTCTGAAACATTTAAGGAAAAAAAACAAAAAAACAAACATTACCTTATAAACTACTGTTGCCATAAATTGCGGATAAGGCTGCTGATTGGATAAAAATTCTCCAATAACTTTATTCATTACGTCTTGTGGGGGGAAAAAGTCATCCAGGAACTGTGGAAGGATCCGGGCCACTACTCTAGCTTCAAAAGGAAATCCCTTCCTGATCCTAAAAATAATAAACAAGATTTTATGATTTAATTCCAGTAAATATCTTGTTATTTTTCAATTTAATTGCAATAATTCAAGACATTTCCTAATCTTACACTAACAATATAGCAAAACTAGCCTACCAAAGCTATTAGAAATAATTAGGAGTCATTCCCTCAACCAGACTCCCTTTTTTGTTTTTCCCCCTCTCAAATAGCACATACTTTTGAACCTCTCTAATTGATTTAGAGACATGATTTCACAACAGAAAAATTGAAAAGGCTAAACAAGAACAAAAATGACAGGGAAATCACTAATGCTAGTTAATAGAGAAAAGACTATTCATAAGCAGAACCTTGCTTTCCATTCGTAACATCTTTGCATCACTTTCATTCAACACCAGAATGACCAATATATCACAGAGGAAAAGCAAGCTGCACCATACAGAGGAGGAAAGCTATTTCACTTTAAGGACAATTTTATTTAATGAACACTGATTGAGAAATCTTCCTAATAATGGCTGCATCTGTTGATGTGTCAAGATCAAGTTAATAACTGTTGTAGGGAACAATCATATTTTCTGCTTCTATATTCGTCGTTCGTTTTGCTAACTCTTAGGAGTGATATTTTCACAAGTAATCAGGCACAGTTCTAGCTCTGTTCTCACTGAGAGCAGAACTGAAACCCTCATCCAGTTTTATGGAAAAAACACTGAACACTTAAAAAAAATATATAAATCACTGTCCTACAAACTACTACGTAAAATCTAACATGTTATGCTCACTTAACACAGCTTGAGATTGTCAGATCAGAACAGGGGGTTTGAAATACTTCCATTAAATGACTTCCATGCGAATACAGAAATTTTACTGTACCCTTCCACTGCAATTACTTAACAGCCTTGAAAAGAGCAACACTTGGGGGGGAAGGGGAAAAGATGTTTTAAACTCTTCAGGCTGATTTCAAAGATTAGTTCCTGTAAATTGGATTTATATCCTTGATTATGCAGAAGACATCCTGAAAAGCACTCAAGAGTTTGACCTGAAGGGAGCTGGAAATACATTTATAAAGTATTATGGTTTGTGAAACAGAGTATCAGTTAGAACAGGTCTGTTTTCCATTTACATTCCTGTACATTTGTGCTGCATTCAGCAATTCCATCAGTGTTACTGCATATACTAGAAGCATCAATTTTAAGCTATGGTAAGCAGAAAAATATCATTAAGTATTAGATCTGTCAAACAGAGAAGTGACAAGACAGTGCCAAACAATCATTTCCCTCATGACACATTTTATCACGTTTTATCCTCTCACCTATCAAAAAGGACAGACACACGTTCCATAGCCACAATCACAGATTCACTGTCAGGGGCTGCAGGATTTGCATCTGTGGAACGACTGGGGCTGATTTTTTCCTTTCCTAAAACAAGATAATTTGTTACAAAATGTGAATGCCAAAATAAGACCTTTTTATCCTTAGTAGCAAAAACAATTGAAGAAATAGCACTGTTAGTAAGCTAACAGCTCTCAGCACATCAAAGGTATAAAAATAAGTAAATACCTGTGTACATGCAAGTCAGCATCAACCCAAGTGCTGCCATCGCTCTGTGGGGGCTCTGCACATTCACTCTGTCAACACTCAGTTTAACGAGAGATTCACTATCCAGCCTAGAAAGTTGCTCTGAAAGGAGGAGTCGTTCCAATCCTCTCAGTACACAATGATAAATAATGGATGGCGTTGATTCGTCACTTCCAGACACCATGACTCCACACATCTGAAATAAAAAAAAAGCCAGCTAGTTGTTTCTGAGGTGCATTTAGGTCATCTTCTAGCAGCATAACGTTATAGCTAGCATGTGAGGAACTGCATCAAAGACCACTGTATTAAGAAAGCCTGGTGAAACAAAAACCTTTATTACAAAAAATAAACCGTTAAATATCTCTGTTATAAATATCCTGGGTTACATGATCACCTTTGACGGGGGGCATTACCACATACCTGTATAATTCCTGCAGAGAATTCAGGACCTACATCAAGTGGATAATTCTCTATCAAATAGAACGCAGCTGCACACATTACTAAGATGTGCTGTTGGTTATGGACATTCACACAACTGTAAATAAGCGAAAACAAAGTTGTCACTTACATCAAAGTTGCCTATGTCATGAACAGAGACAATACAAACAAGCCTTAGAAACACCAGGTATTTTTTCCACGTGAAATTTATGCAATTTTTAAATTACACAAAGTATCACCAAGTGATTTGCACAAAACTGCCACATGCTATACGGGAGCACTGGTTTTCATGGAAAGCTGGCCTAACATTTCCCTAATTTTTTTCAGCTGTATAGTTACAAGCCAACATTGCTTGACTTGTCTAGAAGAAAAACATCGTTCATTACTGATCCTGCAAGTCTCATTCAAAGAGTATGCCTTTTAAAAGAAGAATAAGGTAAGGTTTAGGGAACACAATTTACCAAAGAAGAAAAAAAATGAGAGCTTTCTGTTTATCTACCCTCAAATACCTTTTTACTTTTGTAAATCAAACATAAAATTGGCTCCAATTCATCTCCAAGGTTTCAATGAAACTGACAAAACTTAAGTTGTTTTATGCAACAACAGTAAGTCTTTTTGTTCACACAAGCATGCAACAGTTCCAGTCAGAAGTAGAAACAGTAACACTGCAAGAGAAGCTAGTTTTTCAAGTTCCAACAAGGCAACCCTAACAATCTTAATAAAGTTTTCTTTTTTTCTTAGTTTTTAAGAGCCAGGCTAAAATAAGCCAGTTTATTTCTACACATGTATTCTTTCACTGAATGTAAAACAGGGGAGGTTTTGTTGTTTTAAATGAAGGAGATGATGGAAAGGGGAAAAAAAAAAAAAATCTTACTGTGCTACTCCTCTCAAATTGGAGAGCAAATAATCGCTGATAATTGGAATGAGCTGCTTCGCTGTCTCATCAAGCAAGTCACACTCAAGGATATAAAGAATTCCATGCAGAGCTCCAATTCGACTTGGCATGTGGGTACTTCTTAGAGTGGATTCCAGCAGTCGACTTACTGGTTCAGCCACAGCTTTATCCTAATATACCCAAAATAATTATTAAGTCAATACTGGTGGTCCTGTTACTTGGAAATACTTGGGGAAAATTGCTAAAAAAAAAATCAGATTGCTAATAATTTATGCAAGATTGGCATAAAACAGAGGCGAGCTTATAACAGTACTTTGAATCTATCACACAAGATTAATATATCTGATAAGAGGTAACTTGCAGATTCACTAGTAAACTGACACCACAAGGTGATCAAGTTAACTTTTTACAGCTAAAACAAGCCATCCCATAATTTAAAACCAAAGCCAAGATACACATGGTAAACTATATGTGATATTAGGGATCATTTACATATAGGACTTGGATAGTCAGGATTTTCTGTCTTTCCAACTACACAACAAAGGACACTTCTGTATTGCACTGGCTGGTAGATGCCTATAGCCTGTGTACAAAAGAACAGTCTCCCATCCACTCAACTATCAGTACAGTGCTCCATTTATTTGTTCTGTACATCCTTCTATCCATCACCCCTGCGTTTAACCTTCAAACATTAATCTGGCATCAGATACTTTACCCCCCATTAACAAAGTTCAATAAGCCCACAAGAACATGCAAAAACGACCCTAAAATGAGTTAGATTTGAAAAGCAAAATCTTATTTTTCTTAAAGTTTATGCTAAACATTTGAGAGAAATTGCTTTACCTTATTCTTGCACTCATGAATTATCTAAGACACAGGTCAGTTTTACAGCATGTGCTCCACCTGTTCTTTTTCCCTAGAGTTGCTCTCTTTAAGCAAATTTTCAACATGACTGACCACAGGACAACAAGCAACTCTTAGTGGACTCAGCCCCCCTTTCATTTTTCTCCCACTAAGCAAAATATTCATCTGTTTGCTTTTGAGCAAGTGCTACTATCTCACTGAGTGGGTAATTAGAGCTTAGTCAGAACAAGCTGATCTCTGAAGCTGTTCTGATAAGTTTGGCATCTCTTGCAAAGACTTCCCTTTTACTGATGCTGCTGCAAAAGCTACTGCAAGTCCTACCCCTAAGTCTTTCAAAACCTTTCTTAACACTGTTATCCATACAGTTTATGTTAGTCTCAACAGTTATAGAAATGTTAGCTTTTTTTCATAAATAGTCCCACTCTGAAATGTCTACTGGAAGATACTAATCCTCCCTTATCTACATAGTTAAATTCATGCAAACTTGCATTAACTTCCTTTCCCTAAATTTGGGGTGACCACAACGGAGGTAAAACAAGAGCAAGGGAAAGAAAAGGGATTCATGACTATCAAGTTAAGTATTCATTTTGTGCACTGTCCCAGTCTCTTACAAGGGAAAAAAAAGACAACAGAACTGACAGATTCTGCAGCAGAAATGAAGGACTAGTAACTTAGGATGTTCTACAGGCATCCTCTAATCCCTAGAGGCTCGTAATTTTGCAATAAGTTTCCACGAAAATTTCTTACCATTCCTAGAACAGCAGCAGCTTTACAAGTGGCTGGTATCAAATACTGTACAAGAATCTCATCTTCTGATGGATGCACCTTTCGCAATTCCGTCAATGTAGTGTACATCATCTCAAACTGATTCCTTTCTGTAAATAAGTCTGATACTGCCAGAAGCTATACACAAGTTAAAATCAAATACAAAAAAGCCCATTAGCAGCTCGCAAAAATTGACTCTTACAGTTGTCAGCAAATATTCTTCAACTGACCTATTCAATACAAACATCAACTCAAACGTTTGGAATAACAATTGTTAACTTGAGCAGAATTCCGCCACCTATCCCACTCCCAGTGTTTTTTTTTTTTTTTTTTTCCCCCCCCCCCAAAAAAAGGTTTACAAAAACAAATCCACTAGTGATTCTGGAAAACGAATGAACATATTAAAACACCCCAAAACATACAGCACATACTCTCTCACAATGACAGCTTCATCGAAGTATTTTAGTTATTAGTGCATAATGCTTATCAGAGACATTCTTTAGTCTTGCCTGTATACTTCAATAGTCACTTTAGTCCTTTAATACACTGTTTTTGTCATTTTCTTACGAAGATAGGATAAGCAAAATCCTGAAGTCTACTTTTTGCAAATAGTCAATTACAGGACTGTCATATGACAATAAAGTGTTTGTAACATAGTAGTAGAATACACAATCCAGATATTTATATAGTTAAAGTGTTATGTTATAGCTGTGCAAGTTATGTTTCTGCACTACCCATACCATACCACTGCCAAGGAAGAAAAACAGTGTTTCTTACATATTAAAAGACAAACACTTATTCACTCTGAACCTTTGGTTACATATACTCAATTATTAATCGGAACAATATTTTAGACTTACTGATCGCACCACTTCACTAATCAAAATGACTGGTGTTCTCTTGCTAGGGTTTGATGGCAGTATCCATTGACTATACAGTTCAAGCAAGAACTGAGAACAAGAATGTATATCTACACCAGCCCGATGCTTCCTGCAAAGCACAAAAAGCCGGAGTTAAAATGGCTGTTCTTAAGTTCTACCAAAATGCTTAGTTCGAAATAAAAAACACAAATAGTAAAAATTATCTCATATTTTCAACCAGCATCCAATTTATAAAGCTGCTTTATTGAACTCCGAATGAAGAGAGAAAAGCTGACTGATAAGTCAAAGGACAGACAAATAAGACACCTGGTGTTAATAGGAGAGGTTGGTGGTGAAGAAGGAGCAGGTACGTCATTCTCATCTTCTTCATCCTCACCCCATTCTTCTTCTCTCAATGGAGTGATATTATTTCCTAACCATATGGAGTGTATAGAGACCTTGCAACGTGAAGAAAAAACAAACAGAAAAGAAACCCATCATTCAACACCTTCATAATCAACTTTAAAAAAAAAATCCAAGTCCAATGCATCTTTCATTTAAATTACAAGCAATGAACACAGAGCCTCAAACATTTACATGAATTGCACATCACTTAATTATTTTTTTAAACCTTTGTCAACATTTTAGTTGAACTAACTCAGTACGACAATACAGGCGATGCTAAAGGTAGTGCACACGCATGGGATACAGCCAGATGCTAAAACTAGAAAAGAATACGATGTTAAGTACTGTGACTCAGTTTCTCTATAAAGAAGAAGGATGCTTCATTCAAATTTTTCTTTATGAAGTTTAAATAAATCTACTGCAGGGTTTTTATTAAGATTAAAACAACAGTGTTTATTTTACATGCGTGTTTTTTTTTCCTTTCCTAAGGACAACTGCATGCTTGCAATAGCAAAATAAAATCCAATAGAAGTTGAATCTAATACTACAAGGGATCTTTAACATGGGACTGAGAAGCAGAACAATTCAATAGCTAGCTCATGAGTAGACCTCATACACAAAAGCAAAAGTTTTCTGAGACACAGATTAATGGGCTGAGAGGAATCACGACTCTGAATATCAGAGTCCTCAATTTAAATTTGATGCTAAGCAATGCTTCTTAAATGGGTTTTCACTAAATTAGAAGAAAATGCAACAAAAGTCAAGCTCAAAGTTAAAACTTTAACAAACCTGTCCCAGTTTGTAGTCCATATCTCCTATTTCTCGTTCAGTATTGATCTGCAGTAAGAGTTTTTCATGGCTGATAAGAGCACCTGTAACAGAAAACAGAAGGCAAGTTTTTAAAATATGCTTTTCTAAATAGATCTTAAAATGGCTTAGTTTTCTGTAAACATGGTGTCAAACTCCTAAAAGTTTATCCTAAAAACTCCTAAAAATTCATGACTACTTTTAAAATGTAATAGAAATCTACTCCTCCCCAACTCCTACAAAAGAAGCTACCTGTAGTAGCTGGAGAAAGTGATGGAACGGGGTCCCAAGCTTGATATAAGTGATGAGTAGCAATATTATCTCTCTTAGATACCATTGCTTGGATTTCTTGTTCAACAATTCCCCTGATAACACTTAGCTTCCTCCCAAACCTGAAAGACCAAAAGAAATTAATTTAAGCAGATTTTCCTTTTAACATTTTTGTTCAAGTCTGACTAACTTGCTCTACAATAAAAATAAACCTATACTTATTTTCATTATCAGGGATACTAAAACTGAGAAATGTTTAGAGATGCATTCTGCCCTCTGTTGCCTAAATAATACTTTTATTGTCTTTTAACTCAGCAGGTTTGTGAAGCTAAGTCCACTTGAACTCTTTGTAAACAGATCTACCTGTACATACACTTAGTTAAAAAACAGTCAACGCATTTTTGCTATTGCTAGATTAAGCTAATCATAACTGCATACTAATCACAAGTATAAATTAACACATTTTAGAGTAAACGAAAAATTACCTTGTGTCCAAAGCTTTTAAAGCTTTGTTGCGGGGCTGCTGTTCCAAACAGCTGACTGCTGGATTGCCTGCAACAGGTATTGTCATTGCACTCAGCACCAAGGAAGTTATGGCTTGTACTGCAAGAACATTAATTTGGGTCCTCTCTGTATCTTCCTGTAAAATGAACTTACTGTAATTTGAATTGGAAAAAAAAAAAAAAGAATCCTGAAAGCCCTGAGTATTAGTTTGTTACCTTCCACTGAAGTATTATCAGCAAGACTGATAACTAGACTTCTTCCTATTCAGAAATTTGGTTGACATAAGAAATGCACAAAAAGCACTGCAACTAGCAGAAACATATCCTTCCACCTCAGAAGTTCTACACACATTCTCTAATCCCAACAGCATTAAAGCCTCAAAATGTTCATTTCAAAGTTTTAAAAGTATAGCTTCCCTGTTTGCATCTACACAGTAGTTTACCTATTGAAACAAATCATCAAATAAGAGCAAATCTGAGTTGGATCCTTGTCTGATGTGTTTTCACATTAACTGTTTTTATTAACATCTCTTTTAGGAATAAAACTCAACCTCATCATGAATTTTCAACAGCATTTTTATGGATATCATTGTCTAGATGCATTCGTTGCTCTAATGATTCATCTAAACCAAGATGCTACAGATTCAGTATTTAGCAGCACTGATAGAGGTGTCTGAACTCACAGGGACATAAAGACAAGGAACTAAAAACAGAAGTAATTTTTCAATTTTGGTCACTAATATTCTGTTTGATAGGCTTATTAATAGAAGGATTTTTTTCTTTGTTATAATTAAATTTTAATTTTAAAAACATTCAGTGAATGACATTACCTCTTGTTGGCTCTCTTCTTGGTCCATTACGATAGGCTGAGTTACAAGTACACCGAGCAAAGTAGCCCAAGTCTCCTCAAACTGGGTACGGCTGATCCATCCTAAGGAAACACTCAGAGATAGCCATTCACGTCTTAATACAAACTTAAACATAGAACAGCATTAAAGCAGCAGCACATTGTTTCTACAGATTCAATTTCATACTTATTCCTACTCAATTTAGCATTTTTCTAATCACCATAGCTTGAATTTAAACTGTTCTGCTTTAGGAAGTGAAGAATTCTTTAGAAGGGTATTATCCACGTATTATCCACGTGGTCCTCTTCAGGTTATTTCTTACATATATTTAGATATTTTGACTATCCAACTTTAAAAGCAGTGAGATCTACCATGATTTTACAATACAGAAAAGCATCCAAAAGCTGCACTTTCTTTCCTGTGAGGACTGGCACAGAAAATCCCATAATGATCCAAGAAATCTTCATGCCATAAAAGCAGAACAAATTGCCTAGAAACAGGCCATTAGAATTCAAGCACTTCTGAAAAGTTTTTCCAAACTGATTTCTAGCAATATATCGTAGAGGATTCTTTAACAGTACTCCACAGTTTATACTTATAATATCTGAAGTATTAAAAAAGCAAATGTCATCTTAGGCCTTATAGTGTTCAAATAAAAAACAGTACTTCACCACAGGTCATTCAAAAATTAACCTGTAGATCAAGATAAAAAACAGACTTGTAAGTATACGGAAAACTTGGTACATTGACAGCCTCATCTGTTAAGGAAGGCTTGATATCTTAAGCCTCACACTGTTCCCCCCTCAGTAAACCTTTATATACCCAGAAGCTTTAAAGTGACACTTAAAATATTGAGTGTGGGACAGCAAATTCAATTTATCTACTATGCATGAATAAAAAAGGCAGGGTGGAGCAAAACATTGTTAGACATGCTATCAAGTGTATGCTTCATAAAACAGGCACCAATTCTTAGAACACACTAAAATGACTTCAGAGTTGGAACAATTTATCTCTACTTCTATAATTTCTGATTTTCACTCTACATTGAGAAAAATGCAAGAATTAATACAGCACAATTACTAACTTGCTCTGAAATATTATTTCTTGTCTAAATATGCAACAATAGTAAATAAATGGTACCAAACTCAGTTATCTGATGACTTCACAACACAGGTAAATGCCCAATAAGTGCCATCTGTATTCACATTTATGTTTGTACATACCAAGTGTATTAATGCGATAGATGAACTCTTTAAAGATTTCTTTTTCTTGAAGAAATTCAACTGGGATTTCAGGAAAAACTGTGCCAAAGTCACCTGCAGGCTTTGGCGACCAGCCTAATTTCCAGACCTGATGAAATATAAAGATTATTACTATTCCAAAAGAGTAATAGCATGAACATGACAACTATACGTATGTAACAACATGTAGCACCATTCAAATGCATTAAGACATGAATGACTAAAATAATTCTCCAAACACAAAAATCTTATAGAAAGGTTAAATAACACAGCATATTTTACACTATTTCTTTTTCTTTTCTTTGCACATTTCTCATTATGAATTAGTTATTTAGTCCTAATGTCCAAGAAAATAAAGTTCCCATCATACATTTTAGTTTAGAATTTATGTTATGCTAAGTGCCAGCTGAATCCTAGATTGAATGCTGAAAAAGCACTGAACTGAAATTCAGGGAAAACAGTTTTGTATTAAAGATTGCTGAAAAAGCACAATGATGCATTCAAGAGTGGTCAAAGAAGTCTTAACCCATAAAATT
>NW_028137166.1:0-74117 GCF_965140915.1 Aythya marila | reverse complement strand
GTTTTGGGGGTGATGCCGATATTTTTTGGGGTGTTTTTTACGTGTTTTGGGGTCTCCATTAGGTTTTGTTGGGTTCTTGTTTGTCATTATGTTAAATAGGAGGGGATTGTGGGTTTTGGAGAAGATCAGGTAGGTTTAGGGTGGTTTTGGGGTGGATCTATGGTTTTGGGGGATTTTCTTCCAGTTTTGGTGGTGATGCCGTTCTTGTTTGGGGTGTTTTTGACGTTTTTTGGGGTCTCTGTTGGGTTCTGTTGGGTTCTCGTTGGTCATCGTGTTGGAAAAGGGTAAATTGTGGTTTTTGGAGAACATCAGGTAGGTTTAGGGTGTCTTTGGGGTGGATCTATGGTTTTGGGGGATTTTCTTCCAGTTTTGGGGGTGATGCCGTTCTTGTTTGGGGTGTTTTTGACGTTTTTTGGGGTCTCTGTTTGGTTCTGTTGGGTTCTCGTTGGTCATCGTGTTGGAAAAGGGTAAATTGTGGGTTTTGGAGAACATCAGGTAGGTTTGGGGTGGTTTTGGGGTGGATCTATGGTTTTGGCCGATTTTCTTCCAGTTTTGGGGGTGATGCCGTTCTTGTTTGGGGTGTTTTTGACGTTTTTTGGGGTCTCCGTTGGGTTTTGTTGGGTTCTCGTTGGTTATCATGGTGGGAAAAGGGTAAATTGTGGTTTTTGGAGAACATCAGGTAGGTTTAGGGTGGTTTTGGGGTAGATCTATGGTTTTGGGGGATTTTCTTCCAGTTTTGGGGGTGATGCCGTTCTTGTTTGGGGTGTTTTTGACGTTTTTTGGGGTCTCCGTTGGGTTCTGTTGGGTTCTCGTTGGTCATCGTGTTGTAAAAGTGTAAATTGTGGGTTTTGGAGAACTTCAGGTAGGTTTAGGGGGAGTTTTCGCGTGGATTCATGGTATTTGGGGTTTTCTTCTTTTTGGGGGAGTGATCCTCTCCTTTCTTCGGGTGATTTTGAAGTGTTTTGGGGTTTCCGTTGCGTTTCGTTGAATTCCTAATGTGTTTTATGGTGGTTGGGAGTGTGCTTTGGGATTAGGAGAACATCAGGTAGGTTTAGGGTGTCTTTGGGGTGGATCTATGGTATTTGGGGTTTTCTTCTATTTTTTGGCGTGATCCTGTTCTTTTTTGGGGTGTATTTGAAGTGTTTTGGGGTCTCCGTTGGGTTTTGTTGGGTTCTCGTTGGTCATCATGGTGGAAAAGGGTAAATTGTGGGTTTTGGAGAAGATCAGGTAGGTTTAGGGTGGTTTTGGGGTGGATCTATGGTTTTGGGGGATTTTCTTCCAGTTTTGGTGGTGATCCTTTTCTTGTTTGGGGTGTTTTTGACGTGTTTTGGTGTCTCCATTAGGTTTAGTTGGGTTCTTGTTTGTCATTATGTTAAATAGGTGTGGATTGTGGTTTTTGGAGAACATCAGGTAGGTTTAGGGTGGTTTTGGGGTGGATCTATGGTTTTGGGGGATTTTCTTCCAGTTTTGGGGGTGATGCCGTTCTTGTTTGGGGTGTTTTTGACGTTTTTTGGGGTCTCTGTTGGGTTCTGTTGGGTTCTCGTTGGTCATCGTGTTGGAAAAGGGTAAATTGTGGTTTTTGGAGAAGATCAGGTAGGTTTAGGGTGGTTTTGGGGTGGATCTATGGTTTTGGGGGATTTTCTTCCAGTTTTGGGGGTGATGCCGTTCTTGTTTGGGGTGTTTTTTACGTGTTTTGGGGTCTCCATTAGGTTTTGTTGGGTTCTTGTTTGTCATTATGTTAAATAGGAGTGGATTGTGGGTTTTGGAGAAGATCAGGTAGTTTTAGGGTGGTTTTGGGGTGGATCTATGGTTTTGGCCGATTTTCTTCCAGTTTTGGGGGTGATGCCGTTCTTGTTTGGGGTGTTTTTGACGTTTTTTGGGGTCTCTGTTTGGTTCTGTTGGGTTCTCGTTGGTCATCGTGTTGGAAAAGGGTAAATTGTGGTTTTTGGAGAAGATCAGGTAGGTTTAGGGTGGTTTTGGGGTGGATCTATGGTTTTGGGGGATTTTCTTCCAGTTTTGGGGGTGATGCCGTTCTTGTTTGGGGTGTTTTTGACGTTTTTTGGGGTCTCTGTTGGGTTCTGTTGGGTTCTCGTTGGTCATCGTGTTGGAAAAGTGTAAATTGTGGGTTTTGGAGAAGATCAGGTAGGTTTAGGGTGGTTTTGGGGTGGATCTATGGTTTTGGGGGATTTTCTTCCAGTTTTGGGGGTGATGCCGATATTTTTTGGGGTGTTTTTTACGTGTTTTGGGGTCTCCATTAGGTTTTGTTGGGTTCTTGTTTGTCATTATGTTAAATAGGAGTGGATTGTGGGTTTTGGAGAAGATCAGGTAGGTTTAGGGTGGTTTTGGGGTGGATCTATGGTTTTGGGGGATTTTCTTCCAGTTTTGGTGGTGATGCCGTTCTTGTTTGGGGTGTTTTTGACGTTTTTTTGGGGTCTCTGTTGGGTTCTGTTGGGTTCTCGTTGGTCATCGTGTTGGAAAAGTGTAAATTGTGGTTTTTGGAGAACATCAGGTAGGTTTAGGGTGTCTTTGGGGTGGATCTATGGTTTTGGGGGATTTTCTTCCAGTTTTGGGGGTGATGCCGTTCTTGTTTGGGGTGTTTTTGACGTTTTTTGGGGTCTCTGTTTGGTTCTGTTGGGTTCTCGTTGGTCATCGTGTTGGAAAAGGGTAAATTGTGGGTTTTGGAGAACATCAGGTAGGTTTGGGGTGGTTTTGGGGTGGATCTATGGTTTTGGCCGATTTTCTTCCAGTTTTGGGGGTGATGCCGTTCTTGTTTGGGGTGTTTTTGACGTTTTTTGGGGTCTCCGTTGGGTTTTGTTGGGTTCTCGTTGGTTATCATGGTGGAAAAGGGTAAATTGTGGTTTTTGGAGAACATCAGGTAGGTTTAGGGTGTCTTTGGGGTGGATCTATGGTTTTGGGGGATTTTCTTCCAGTTTTGGGGGTGATGCCGTTCTTGTTTGGGGTGTTTTTGACGTTTTTTGGGGTCTCTGTTTGGTTCTGTTGGGTTCTCGTTGGTCATCGTGTTGGAAAAGGGTAAATTGTGGTTTTTGGAGAAGATCAGGTAGGTTTAGGGTGGTTTTGGGGTAGATCTATGGTTTTGGGGGATTTTCTTCCAGTTTTGGGGGTGATGCCGTTCTTGTTTGGGGTGTTTTTGACGTTTTTTGGGGTCTCCGTTGGGTTCTGTTGGGTTCTCGTTGGTCATCGTGTTGTAAAAGTGTAAATTGTGGGTTTTGGAGAACTTCAGGTAGGTTTAGGGGGAGTTTTCGCGTGGATTCATGGTATTTGGGGTTTTCTTCTTTTTGGGGGAGTGATCCTCTCCTTTCTTCGGGTGATTTTGAAGTGTTTTGGGGTTTCCGTTGCGTTTCGTTGAATTCCTAATGTGTTTTATGGTGGTTGGGAGTGTGCTTTGGGATTAGGAGAACATCAGGTAGGTTTAGGGTGTCTTTGGGGTGGATCTATGGTATTTGGGGTTTTCTTCTATTTTTTGGCGTGATCCTGTTCTTTTTTGGGGTGTATTTGAAGTGTTTTGGGGTCTCCGTTGGGTTTTGTTGGGTTCTCGTTGGTCATCATGGTGGAAAAGGGTAAATTGTGGGTTTTGGAGAAGATCAGGTAGGTTTAGGGTGGTTTTGGGGTGGATCTATGGTTTTGGTGTATTTTCTTCCAGTTTTGGTGGTGATCCTTTTCTTGTTTGGGGTGTTTTTGACGTTTTTTGGGGTCTCCGTTGGGTTTTGTTGGGTTCTTGTTTGTCATTATGTTAAATAGGTGTGGATTGTGGGTTTTGGAGAACATCAGGTAGGTTTAGGGTGGTTTTGGGGTGGATCTATGGTTTTGGGGGATTTTCTTCCAGTTTTGGGGGTGATGCCATTCTTGTTTGGGGTGTTTTTGACGTTTTTTGGGGTCTCTGTTGGGTTCTGTTGGGTTCTCGTTGGTCATCGTGTTGGAAAAGGGTAAATTGTGGTTTTTGGAGAAGATCAGGTAGGTTTAGGGTGGTTTTGGGGTGGATCTATGGTTTTGGGGGATTTTCTTCCAGTTTTGGGGGTGATGCCGTTCTTGTTTGGGGTGTTTTTTACGTGTTTTGGGGTCTCCATTAGGTTTTGTTGGGTTCTTGTTTGTCATTATGTTAAATAGGAGTGGATTGTGGGTTTTGGAGAAGATCAGGTAGTTTTTGGGTGGTTTTGGGGTGGATCTATGGTTTTGGGGGATTTTCTTCCAGTTTTGGGGGTGATGCCGTTCTTGTTTGGGGTGTTTTTGACGTTTTTTGGGGTCTCTGTTGGGTTCTGTTGGGTTCTCGTTGGTCATCGTGTTGGAAAAGGGTAAATTGTGGGTTTTGGAGAACATCAGGTAGGTTTAGGGTGGTTTTGGGGTGGATCTATGGTTTTGGCGGATTTTCTTCCAGTTTTGGGGGTGATGCCGTTCTTGTTTGGGGTGTTTTTGACGTTTTTTGGGGTCTCCGTTGGGTTTTGTTGGGTTCTCGTTGGTTATCATGGTGGAAAAGGGTAAATTGTGGGTTTTGGAGAAGATCAGGTAGGTTTAGGGTGGTTTTGGGGTGGATCTATGGTTTTGGCGTATTTTCTTCCAGTTTTGGGGGTGATGCCGATATTTTTTGGGGTGTTTTTTACGTGTTTTGGGGTCTCCATTAGGTTTTGTTGGGTTCTTGTTTGTCATTATGTTAAATAGGAGTGGATTGTGGTTTTTGGAGAAGATCAGGTAGGTTTAGGGTGGTTTTGGGGTGGATCTATGGTTTTGGGGGATTTTCTTCCAGTTTTGGGGGTGATGCCGTTCTTGTTTGGGGTGTTTTTGACGTTTTTTGGGGTCTCTGTTGGGTTCTGTTGTGTTCTCGTTGGTCATCGTGTTGGAAAAGGGTAAATTGTGGGTTTTGGAGAAGATCAGGTAGGTTTAGGGTGGTTTTGGGGTGGATCTATGGTTTTGGGGGATTTTCTTCCAGTTTTGGGGGTGATGCCGATATTTTTTGGGGTGTTTTTTACGTGTTTTGGGGTCTCCATTAGGTTTTGTTGGGTTCTTGTTTGTCATTATGTTAAATAGGAGTGGATTGTGGGTTTTGGAGAAGATCAGGTAGGTTTAGGGTGGTTTTGGGGTGGATCTATGGTTTTGGGGGATTTTCTTCCAGTTTTGGTGGTGATGCCGTTCTTGTTTGGGGTGTTTTTGACGTTTTTTGGGGTCTCTGTTGGGTTCTGTTGGGTTCTCGTTGGTCATCGTGTTGGAAAAGGGTAAATTGTGGTTTTTGGAGAACATCAGGTAGGTTTAGGGTGTCTTTGGGGTGGATCTATGGTTTTGGGGGATTTTCTTCCAGTTTTGGGGGTGATGCCGTTCTTGTTTGGGGTGTTTTTGACGTTTTTTGGGGTCTCTGTTTGGTTCTGTTGGGTTCTCGTTGGTCATCGTGTTGGAAAAGGGTAAATTGTGGGTTTTGGAGAACATCAGGTAGGTTTGGGGTGGTTTTGGGGTGGATCTATGGTTTTGGCCGATTTTCTTCCAGTTTTGGGGGTGATGCCGTTCTTGTTTGGGGTGTTTTTGACGTTTTTTGGGGTCTCCGTTGGGTTTTGTTGGGTTCTCGTTGGTTATCATGGTGGAAAAGGGTAAATTGTGGTTTTTGGAGAAGATCAGGTAGGTTTAGGGTGTCTTTGGGGTGGATCTATGGTTTTGGGGGATTTTCTTCCAGTTTTGGGGGTGATGCCGATATTTTTTGGGGTGTTTTTTACGTGTTTTGGGGTCTCCATTAGGTTTTGTTGGGTTCTTGTTTGTCATTATGTTAAATAGGAGTGGATTGTGGGTTTTGGAGAAGATCAGGTAGGTTTAGGGTGGTTTTGGGGTGGATCTATGGTTTTGGGGGATTTTCTTCCAGTTTTGGTGGTGATGCCGTTCTTGTTTGGGGTGTTTTTGACGTTTTTTGGGGTCTCTGTTGGGTTCTGTTGGGTTCTCGTTGGTCATCGTGTTGGAAAAGGGTAAATTGTGGTTTTTGGAGAACATCAGGTAGGTTTAGGGTGTCTTTGGGGTGGATCTATGGTTTTGGGGGATTTTCTTCCAGTTTTGGGGGTGATGCCGTTCTTGTTTGGGGTGTTTTTGACGTTTTTTGGGGTCTCTGTTTGGTTCTGTTGGGTTCTCGTTGGTCATCGTGTTGGAAAAGGGTAAATTGTGGGTTTTGGAGAACATCAGGTAGGTTTGGGGTGGTTTTGGGGTGGATCTATGGTTTTGGCCGATTTTCTTCCAGTTTTGGGGGTGATGCCGTTCTTGTTTGGGGTGTTTTTGACGTTTTTTGGGGTCTCCGTTGGGTTTTGTTGGGTTCTCGTTGGTTATCATGGTGGAAAAGGGTAAATTGTGGTTTTTGGAGAACATCAGGTAGGTTTAGGGTGGTTTTGGGGTAGATCTATGGTTTTGGGGGATTTTCTTCCAGTTTTGGGGGTGATGCCGTTCTTGTTTGGGGTGTTTTTGACGTTTTTTGGGGTCTCCGTTGGGTTCTGTTGGGTTCTCGTTGGTCATCGTGTTGTAAAAGTGTAAATTGTGGTTTTTGGAGAACTTCAGGTAGGTTTAGGGGGAGTTTTCGCGTGGATTCATGGTATTTGGGGTTTTCTTCTTTTTGGGGGAGTGATCCTCTCCTTTCTTCGGGTGATTTTGAAGTGTTTTGGGGTTTCCGTTGCGTTTCGTTGAATTCCTAATGTGTTTTATGGTGGTTGGGAGTGTGCTTTGGGATTAGGAGAACATCAGGTAGGTTTAGGGTGGTTTTGGGGTGGATCTATGGTTTTGGGGGATTTTCTTCCAGTTTTGGGGGTGATGCCGTTCTTGTTTGGGGTGTTTTTGACGTTTTTTGGGGTCTCTGTTGGGTTCTGTTGGGTTCTCGTTGGTCATCGTGTTGGAAAAGGGTAAATTGTGGGTTTTGGAGAACATCAGGTAGGTTTAGGGTGGTTTTGGGGTGGATCTATGGTTTTGGCGGATTTTCTTCCAGTTTTGGGGGTGATGCCGTTCTTGTTTGGGGTGTTTTTGACGTTTTTTGGGGTCTCCGTTGGGTTTTGTTGGGTTCTCGTTGGTTATCATGGTGGAAAAGGGTAAATTGTGGGTTTTGGAGAAGATCAGGTAGGTTTAGGGTGGTTTTGGGGTGGATCTATGGTTTTGGCGTATTTTCTTCCAGTTTTGGGGGTGATGCCGATATTTTTTGGGGTGTTTTTTACGTGTTTTGGGGTCTCCATTAGGTTTTGTTGGGTTCTTGTTTGTCATTATGTTAAATAGGAGTGGATTGTGGTTTTTGGAGAAGATCAGGTAGGTTTAGGGTGGTTTTGGGGTGGATCTATGGTTTTGGGGGATTTTCTTCCAGTTTTGGGGGTGATGCCGTTCTTGTTTGGGGTGTTTTTGACGTTTTTTGGGGTCTCTGTTGGGTTCTGTTGTGTTCTCGTTGGTCATCGTGTTGGAAAAGGGTAAATTGTGGGTTTTGGAGAAGATCAGGTAGGTTTAGGGTGGTTTTGGGGTGGATCTATGGTTTTGGGGGATTTTCTTCCAGTTTTGGGGGTGATGCCGATATTTTTTGGGGTGTTTTTTACGTGTTTTGGGGTCTCCATTAGGTTTTGTTGGGTTCTTGTTTGTCATTATGTTAAATAGGAGTGGATTGTGGGTTTTGGAGAAGATCAGGTAGGTTTAGGGTGGTTTTGGGGTGGATCTATGGTTTTGGGGGATTTTCTTCCAGTTTTGGTGGTGATGCCGTTCTTGTTTGGGGTGTTTTTGACGTTTTTTGGGGTCTCTGTTGGGTTCTGTTGGGTTCTCGTTGGTCATCGTGTTGGAAAAGGGTAAATTGTGGTTTTTGGAGAACATCAGGTAGGTTTAGGGTGTCTTTGGGGTGGATCTATGGTTTTGGGGGATTTTCTTCCAGTTTTGGGGGTGATGCCGTTCTTGTTTGGGGTGTTTTTGACGTTTTTTGGGGTCTCTGTTTGGTTCTGTTGGGTTCTCGTTGGTCATCGTGTTGGAAAAGGGTAAATTGTGGGTTTTGGAGAACATCAGGTAGGTTTGGGGTGGTTTTGGGGTGGATCTATGGTTTTGGCCGATTTTCTTCCAGTTTTGGGGGTGATGCCGTTCTTGTTTGGGGTGTTTTTGACGTTTTTTGGGGTCTCCGTTGGGTTTTGTTGGGTTCTCGTTGGTTATCATGGTGGAAAAGGGTAAATTGTGGTTTTTGGAGAAGATCAGGTAGGTTTAGGGTGTCTTTGGGGTGGATCTATGGTTTTGGGGGATTTTCTTCCAGTTTTGGGGGTGATGCCATTCTTGTTTGGGGTGTTTTTGACGTTTTTTGGGGTCTCTGTTGGGTTCTGTTGGGTTCTCGTTGGTCATCGTGTTGGAAAAGTGTAAATTGTGGTTTTTGGAGAAGATCAGGTAGGTTTAGGGTGGTTTTGGGGTGGATCTATGGTTTTGGGGGATTTTCTTCCAGTTTTGGGGGTGATGCCGATATTTTTTGGGGTGTTTTTTACGTGTTTTGGGGTCTCCATTAGGTTTTGTTGGGTTCTTGTTTGTCATTATGTTAAATAGGAGTGGATTGTGGGTTTTGGAGAAGATCAGGTAGGTTTAGGGTGGTTTTGGGGTGGATCTATGGTTTTGGGGGATTTTCTTCCAGTTTTGGTGGTGATGCCGTTCTTGTTTGGGGTGTTTTTGACGTTTTTTGGGGTCTCTGTTGGGTTCTGTTGGGTTCTCGTTGGTCATCGTGTTGGAAAAGGGTAAATTGTGGTTTTTGGAGAACATCAGGTAGGTTTAGGGTGTCTTTGGGGTGGATCTATGGTTTTGGGGGATTTTCTTCCAGTTTTGGGGGTGATGCCGTTCTTGTTTGGGGTGTTTTTGACGTTTTTTGGGGTCTCTGTTTGGTTCTGTTGGGTTCTCGTTGGTCATCGTGTTGGAAAAGGGTAAATTGTGGGTTTTGGAGAACATCAGGTAGGTTTGGGGTGGTTTTGGGGTGGATCTATGGTTTTGGCCGATTTTCTTCCAGTTTTGGGGGTGATGCCGTTCTTGTTTGGGGTGTTTTTGACGTTTTTTGGGGTCTCCGTTGGGTTTTGTTGGGTTCTCGTTGGTTATCATGGTGGAAAAGGGTAAATTGTGGTTTTTGGAGAACATCAGGTAGGTTTAGGGTGGTTTTGGGGTAGATCTATGGTTTTGGGGGATTTTCTTCCAGTTTTGGGGGTGATGCCGTTCTTGTTTGGGGTGTTTTTGACGTTTTTTGGGGTCTCCGTTGGGTTCTGTTGGGTTCTCGTTGGTCATCGTGTTGTAAAAGTGTAAATTGTGGTTTTTGGAGAACTTCAGGTAGGTTTAGGGGGAGTTTTCGCGTGGATTCATGGTATTTGGGGTTTTCTTCTTTTTGGGGGAGTGATCCTCTCCTTTCTTCGGGTGATTTTGAAGTGTTTTGGGGTTTCCGTTGCGTTTCGTTGAATTCCTAATGTGTTTTATGGTGGTTGGGAGTGTGCTTTGGGATTAGGAGAACATCAGGTAGGTTTAGGGTGTCTTTGGGGTGGATCTATGGTATTTGGGGTTTTCTTCTATTTTTTGGCGTGATCCTGTTCTTTTTTGGGGTGTATTTGAAGTGTTTTGGGGTCTCCGTTGGGTTTTGTTGGGTTCTCGTTGGTCATCATGGTGGAAAAGGGTAAATTGTGGGTTTTGGAGAAGATCAGGTAGGTTTAGGGTGGTTTTGGGGTGGATCTATGGTTTTGGTGTATTTTCTTCCAGTTTTGGTGGTGATCCTTTTCTTGTTTGGGGTGTTTTTGACGTGTTTTGGTGTCTCCATTAGGTTTTGTTGGGTTCTTGTTTGTCATTATGTTAAATAGGTGTGGATTGTGGGTTTTGGAGAACATCAGGTAGGTTTAGGGTGGTTTTGGGGTGGATCTATGGTTTTGGGGGATTTTCTTCCAGTTTTGGGGGTGATGCCATTCTTGTTTGGGGTGTTTTTGACGTTTTTTGGGGTCTCTGTTGGGTTCTGTTGGGTTCTCGTTGGTCATCGTGTTGGAAAAGTGTAAATTGTGGTTTTTGGAGAAGATCAGGTAGGTTTAGGGTGGTTTTGGGGTGGATCTATGGTTTTGGGGGATTTTCTTCCAGTTTTGGGGGTGATGCCGATATTTTTTGGGGTGTTTTTTACGTGTTTTGGGGTCTCCATTAGGTTTTGTTGGGTTCTTGTTTGTCATTATGTTAAATAGGAGGGGATTGTGGGTTTTGGAGAAGATCAGGTAGGTTTAGGGTGGTTTTGGGGTGGATCTATGGTTTTGGGGGATTTTCTTCCAGTTTTGGTGGTGATGCCGTTCTTGTTTGGGGTGTTTTTGACGTTTTTTGGGGTCTCTGTTGGGTTCTGTTGGGTTCTCGTTGGTCATCGTGTTGGAAAAGGGTAAATTGTGGTTTTTGGAGAACATCAGGTAGGTTTAGGGTGGTTTTGGGGTGGATCTATGGTTTTGGGGGATTTTCTTCCAGTTTTGGGGGTGATGCCGTTCTTGTTTGGGGTGTTTTTGACGTTTTTTGGGGTCTCTGTTTGGTTCTGTTGGGTTCTCGTTGGTCATCGTGTTGGAAAAGGGTAAATTGTGGGTTTTGGAGAACATCAGGTAGGTTTGGGGTGGTTTTGGGGTGGATCTATGGTTTTGGCCGATTTTCTTCCAGTTTTGAGGGTGATGCCGTTCTTGTTTGGGGTGTTTTTGACGTTTTTTGGGGTCTCCGTTGGGTTTTGTTGGGTTCTCGTTGGTTATCATGGTGGAAAAGGGTAAATTGTGGTTTTTGGAGAAGATCAGGTAGGTTTAGGGTGGTTTTGGGGTAGATCTATGGTTTTGGGGGATTTTCTTCCAGTTTTGGGGGTGATGCCGTTCTTGTTTGGGGTGTTTTTGACGTTTTTTGGGGTCTCCGTTGGGTTCTGTTGGGTTCTCGTTGGTCATCGTGTTGTAAAAGTTTAAATTGTGGGTTTTGGAGAACTTCAGGTAGGTTTAGGGGGAGTTTTCGCGTGGATTCATGGTATTTGGGGTTTTCTTCTTTTTGGGGGAGTGATCCTCTCCTTTCTTCGGGTGATTTTGAAGTGTTTTGGGGTTTCCGTTGCGTTTCGTTGAATTCCTAATGTGTTTTATGGTGGTTGGGAGTGTGCTTTGGGATTAGGAGAACATCAGGTAGGTTTAGGGTGTCTTTGGGGTGGATCTATGGTATTTGGGGTTTTCTTCTATTTTTTGGCGTGATCCTGTTCTTTTTTGGGGTGTATTTGAAGTGTTTTGGGGTCTCCGTTGGGTTTTGTTGGGTTCTCGTTGGTCATCATGGTGGAAAAGGGTAAATTGTGGGTTTTGGAGAAGATCAGGTAGGTTTAGGGTGGTTTTGGGGTGGATCTATGGTTTTGGTGTATTTTCTTCCAGTTTTGGTGGTGATCCTTTTCTTGTTTGGGGTGTTTTTGACGTGTTTTGGTGTCTCCATTAGGTTTTGTTGGGTTCTTGTTTGTCATTATGTTAAATAGGTGTGGATTGTGGGTTTTGGAGAACATCAGGTAGGTTTAGGGTGGTTTTGGGGTGGATCTATGGTTTTGGGGGATTTTCTTCCAGTTTTGGGGGTGATGCCATTCTTGTTTGGGGTGTTTTTGACGTTTTTTGGGGTCTCTGTTGGGTTCTGTTGGGTTCTCGTTGGTCATCGTGTTGAAAAAGGGTAAATTGTGGTTTTTGGAGAAGATCAGGTAGGTTTAGGGTGGTTTTGGGGTGGATCTATGGTTTTGGCGTATTTTCTTCCAGTTTTGGGGGTGATGCCGATATTTTTTGGGGTGTTTTTTACGTGTTTTGGGGTCTCCATTAGGTTTTGTTGGGTTCTTGTTTGTCATTATGTTAAATAGGAGTGGATTGTGGGTTTTGGAGAACATCAGGTAGGTTTAGGGTGGTTTTGGGGTGGATCGATGGTTTTGGTGTATTTTCTTCCAGTTTTGGGGGTGATGCCGTTCTTGTTTGGGGTGTTTTTGACGTTTTTTGGGGTCTCTGTTGGGTTCTGTTGGGTTCTCGTTGGTCATCGTGTTGGAAAAGGGTAAATTGTGGTTTTTGGAGAACATCAGGTAGGTTTGGGGTGGTTTTGGGGTGGATCTATGGTTTTGGCCGATTTTCTTCCAGTTTTGGGGGTGATGCCGTTCTTGTTTGGGGTGTTTTTGACGTTTTTTGGGGTCTCCGTTGGGTTTTGTTGGGTTCTCGTTGGTTATCATGGTGGAAAAGGGTAAATTGTGGTTTTTGGAGAAGATCAGGTAGGTTTAGGGTGGTTTTGGGGTAGATCTATGGTTTTGGCGTATTTTCTTCCAGTTTTGGGGGTGATGCCGTTCTTGTTTGGGGTGTTTTTGACGTTTTTTGGGGTCTCCGTTGGGTTCTGTTGGGTTCTCGTTGGTCATCGTGTTGTAAAAGTGTAAATTGTGGGTTTTGGAGAACTTCAGGTAGGTTTAGGGGGAGTTTTCGCGTGGATTCATGGTATTTGGGGTTTTCTTCTTTTTGGGGGAGTGATCCTCTCCTTTCTTCGGGTGATTTTGAAGTGTTTTGGGGTTTCCGTTGCGTTTCGTTGAATTCCTAATGTGTTTTATGGTGGTTGGGAGTGTGCTTTGGGATTAGGAGAACATCAGGTAGGTTTAGGGTGTCTTTGGGGTGGATCTATGGTATTTGGGGTTTTCTTCTATTTTTTGGCGTGATCCTGTTCTTTTTTGGGGTGTATTTGAAGTGTTTTGGGGTCTCCGTTGGGTTTTGTTGGGTTCTCGTTGGTCATCATGGTGGAAAAGGGTAAATTGTGGGTTTTGGAGAAGATCAGGTAGGTTTAGGGTGGTTTTGGGGTGGATCTATGGTTTTGGTGTATTTTCTTCCAGTTTTGGTGGTGATCCTTTTCTTGTTTGGGGTGTTTTTGACGTGTTTTGGTGTCTCCATTAGGTTTTGTTGGGTTCTTGTTTGTCATTATGTTAAATAGGTGTGGATTGTGGGTTTTGGAGAACATCAGGTAGGTTTAGGGTGGTTTTGGGGTGGATCTATGGTTTTGGGGGATTTTCTTCCAGTTTTGGGGGTGATGCCGTTCTTGTTTGGGGTGTTTTTGACGTTTTTTGGGGTCTCTGTTGGGTTCTGTTGGGTTCTCGTTGGTCATCGTGTTGGAAAAGGGTAAATTGTGGTTTTTGGAGAAGATCAGGTAGGTTTAGGGTGGTTTTGGGGTGGATCTATGGTTTTGGGGGATTTTCTTCCAGTTTTGGGGGTGATGCCGATATTTTTTGGGGTGTTTTTTACGTGTTTTGGGGTCTCCATTAGGTTTTGTTGGGTTCTTGTTTGTCATTATGTTAAATAGGAGTGGATTGTGGGTTTTGGAGAAGATCAGGTAGGTTTAGGGTGGTTTTGGGGTGGATCTATGGTTTTGGGGGATTTTCTTCCAGTTTTGGTGGTGATGCCGTTCTTGTTTGGGGTGTTTTTGACGTTTTTTGGGGTCTCTGTTGGGTTCTGTTGGGTTCTCGTTGGTCATCGTGTTGGAAAAGGGTAAATTGTGGTTTTTGGAGAACATCAGGTAGGTTTAGGGTGGTTTTGGGGTGGATCTATGGTTTTGGGGGATTTTCTTCCAGTTTTGGGGGTGATGCCGTTCTTGTTTGGGGTGTTTTTGACGTTTTTTGGGGTCTCTGTTTGGTTCTGTTGGGTTCTCGTTGGTCATCGTGTTGGAAAAGGGTAAATTGTGGGTTTTGGAGAACATCAGGTAGGTTTGGGGTGGTTTTGGGGTGGATCTATGGTTTTGGCCGATTTTCTTCCAGTTTTGGGGGTGATGCCGTTCTTGTTTGGGGTGTTTTTGACGTTTTTTGGGGTCTCCGTTGGGTTTTGTTGGGTTCTCGTTGGTTATCATGGTGGAAAAGGGTAAATTGTGGTTTTTGGAGAACATCAGGTAGGTTTAGGGTGGTTTTGGGGTGGATCTATGGTTTTGGGGGATTTTCTTCCAGTTTTGGGGGTGATGCCGTTCTTGTTTGGGGTGTTTTTGACGTTTTTTGGGGTCTCTGTTTGGTTCTGTTGGGTTCTCGTTGGTCATCGTGTTGGAAAAGGGTAAATTGTGGGTTTTGGAGAACATCAGGTAGGTTTGGGGTGTTTTTGGGGTGGATCTATGGTTTTGGCCGATTTTCTTCCAGTTTTGAGGGTGATGCCGTTCTTGTTTGGGGTGTTTTTGACGTTTTTTGGGGTCTCCGTTGGGTTTTGTTGGGTTCTCGTTGGTTATCATGGTGGAAAAGGGTAAATTGTGGTTTTTGGAGAAGATCAGGTAGGTTTAGGGTGGTTTTGGGGTAGATCTATGGTTTTGGGGGATTTTCTTCCAGTTTTGGGGGTGATGCCGTTCTTGTTTGGGGTGTTTTTGACGTTTTTTGGGGTCTCCGTTGGGTTCTGTTGGGTTCTCGTTGGTCATCGTGTTGTAAAAGTGTAAATTGTGGGTTTTGGAGAACTTCAGGTAGGTTTAGGGGGAGTTTTCGCGTGGATTCATGGTATTTGAGGTTTTCTTCTTTTTGGGGGAGTGATCCTCTCCTTTCTTCGGGTGATTTTGAAGTGTTTTGGGGTTTCCGTTGCGTTTCGTTGAATTCCTAATGTGTTTTATGGTGGTTGGGAGTGTGCTTTGGGATTAGGAGAACATCAGGTAGGTTTAGGGTGTCTTTGGGGTGGATCTATGGTATTTGGGGTTTTCTTCTATTTTTTGGCGTGATCCTGTTCTTTTTTGGGGTGTATTTGAAGTGTTTTGGGGTCTCCGTTGGGTTTTGTTGGGTTCTCGTTGGTCATCATGGTGGAAAAGGGTAAATTGTGGGTTTTGGAGAAGATCAGGTAGGTTTAGGGTGGTTTTGGGGTGGATCTATGGTTTTGGTGTATTTTCTTCCAGTTTTGGTGGTGATCCTTTTCTTGTTTGGGGTGTTTTTGACGTGTTTTGGTGTCTCCATTAGGTTTTGTTGGGTTCTTGTTTGTCATTATGTTAAATAGGTGTGGATTGTGGGTTTTGGAGAACATCAGGTAGGTTTAGGGTGGTTTTGGGGTGGATCTATGGTTTTGGGGGATTTTCTTCCAGTTTTGGGGGTGATGCCATTCTTGTTTGGGGTGTTTTTGACGTTTTTTGGGGTCTCTGTTGGGTTCTGTTGGGTTCTCGTTGGTCATCGTGTTGGAAAAGGGTAAATTGTGGTTTTTGGAGAAGATCAGGTAGGTTTAGGGTGGTTTTGGGGTGGATCTATGGTTTTGGCGTATTTTCTTCCAGTTTTGGGGGTGATGCCGATATTTTTTGGGGTGTTTTTTACGTGTTTTGGGGTCTCCATTAGGTTTTGTTGGGTTCTTGTTTGTCATTATGTTAAATAGGAGTGGATTGTGGGTTTTGGAGAACATCAGGTAGGTTTAGGGTGGTTTTGGGGTGGATCTATGGTTTTGGGGGATTTTCTTCCAGTTTTGGGGGTGATGCCGTTCTTGTTTGGGGTGTTTTTGACGTTTTTTGGGGTCTCTGTTGGGTTCTGTTGGGTTCTCGTTGGTCATCGTGTTGGAAAAGGGTAAATTGTGGTTTTTGGAGAACATCAGGTAGGTTTGGGGTGGTTTTGGGGTGGATCTATGGTTTTGGCCGATTTTCTTCCAGTTTTGGGGGTGATGCCGTTCTTGTTTGGGGTGTTTTTGACGTTTTTTGGGGTCTCCGTTGGGTTTTGTTGGGTTCTCGTTGGTTATCATGGTGGAAAAGGGTAAATTGTGGTTTTTGGAGAAGATCAGGTAGGTTTAGGGTGGTTTTGGGGTAGATCTATGGTTTTGGCGTATTTTCTTCCAGTTTTGGGGGTGATGCCGTTCTTGTTTGGGGTGTTTTTGACGTTTTTTGGGGTCTCCGTTGGGTTCTGTTGGGTTCTCGTTGGTCATCGTGTTGTAAAAGTGTAAATTGTGGGTTTTGGAGAACTTCAGGTAGGTTTAGGGGGAGTTTTCGCGTGGATTCATGGTATTTGGGGTTTTCTTCTTTTTGGGGGAGTGATCCTCTCCTTTCTTCGGGTGATTTTGAAGTGTTTTGGGGTTTCCGTTGCGTTTCGTTGAATTCCTAATGTGTTTTATGGTGGTTGGGAGTGTGCTTTGGGATTAGGAGAACATCAGGTAGGTTTAGGGTGTCTTTGGGGTGTATCTATGGTATTTGGGGTTTTCTTCTATTTTTTGGCGTGATCCTGTTCTTTTTTGGGGTGTATTTGAAGTGTTTTGGGGTCTCCGTTGGGTTTTGTTGGGTTCTCGTTGGTCATCATGGTGGAAAAGGGTAAATTGTGGGTTTTGGAGAAGATCAGGTAGGTTTAGGGTGGTTTTGGGGTGGATCTATGGTTTTGGTGTATTTTCTTCCAGTTTTGGTGGTGATCCTTTTCTTGTTTGGGGTGTTTTTGACGTGTTTTGGGGTCTCCATTAGGTTTTGTTGGGTTCTTGTTTGTCATTATGTTAAATAGGTGTGGATTGTGGGTTTTGGAGAACATCAGGTAGGTTTAGGGTGGTTTTGGGGTGGATCTATGGTTTTGGGGGATTTTCTTCCAGTTTTGGGGGTGATGCCATTCTTGTTTGGGGTGTTTTTGACGTTTTTTGGGGTCTCTGTTGGGTTCTGTTGGGTTCTCGTTGGTCATCGTGTTGGAAAAGGGTAAATTGTGGTTTTTGGAGAAGATCAGGTAGGTTTAGGGTGGTTTTGGGGTGGATCTATGGTTTTGGCGTATTTTCTTCCAGTTTTGGGGGTGATGCCGATATTTTTTGGGGTGTTTTTTACGTGTTTTGGGGTCTCCATTAGGTTTTGTTGGGTTCTTGTTTGTCATTATGTTAAATAGGAGTGGATTGTGGGTTTTGGAGAACATCAGGTAGGTTTAGGGTGGTTTTGGGGTGGATCTATGGTTTTGGCCGATTTTCTTCCAGTTTTGGGGGTGATGCCGTTCTTGTTTGGGGTGTTTTTGACGTTTTTTGGGGTCTCTGTTGGGTTCTGTTGGGTTCTCGTTGGTCATCGTGTTGGAAAAGGGTAAATTGTGGGTTTTGGAGAACATCAGGTAGGTTTAGGGTGGTTTTGGGGTGGATCTATGGTTTTGGGGGATTTTCTTCCAGTTTTGGGGGTGATGCCGTTCTTGTTTGGGGTGTTTTTGACGTTTTTTGGGGTCTCCGTTGGGTTTTGTTGGGTTCTCGTTGGTTATCATGGTGGAAAAGGGTAAATTGTGGGTTTTGGAGAAGATCAGGTAGGTTTAGGGTGGTTTTGGGGTGGATCTATGGTTTTGGGGGATTTTCTTCCAGTTTTGGGGGTGATGCCGATATTTTTTGGGGTGTTTTTTACGTGTTTTGGGGTCTCCATTAGGTTTTGTTGGGTTCTTGTTTGTCATTATGTTAAATAGGAGTGGATTGTGGGTTTTGGAGAACATCAGGTAGGTTTAGGGTGGTTTTGGGGTGGATCTATGGTTTTGGGGGATTTTCTTCCAGTTTTGGGGGTGATGCCATTCTTGTTTGGGGTGTTTTTGACGTTTTTTGGGGTCTCTGTTGGGTTCTGTTGGGTTCTCGTTGGTCATCGTGTTGGAAAAGGGTAAATTGTGGGTTTTGGAGAAGATCAGGTAGGTTTAGGGTGGTTTTGGGGTGGATCTATGGTTTTGGGGGATTTTCTTCCAGTTTTGGGGGTGATGCCGATATTTTTTGGGGTGTTTTTTACGTGTTTTGGGGTCTCCATTAGGTTTTGTTGGGTTCTTGTTTGTCATTATGTTAAATAGGAGTGGATTGTGGGTTTTGGAGAAGATCAGGTAGGTTTAGGGTGGTTTTGGGGTGGATCTATGGTTTTGGGGGATTTTCTTCCAGTTTTGGTGGTGATGCCGTTCTTGTTTGGGGTGTTTTTGACGTTTTTTGGGGTCTCTGTTGGGTTCTGTTGGGTTCTCGTTGGTCATCGTGTTGGAAAAGGGTAAATTGTGGTTTTTGGAGAACATCAGGTAGGTTTAGGGTGTCTTTGGGGTGGATCTATGGTTTTGGGGGATTTTCTTCCAGTTTTGGGGGTGATGCCGTTCTTGTTTGGGGTGTTTTTGACGTTTTTTGGGGTCTCTGTTTGGTTCTGTTGGGTTCTCGTTGGTCATCGTGTTGGAAAAGGGTAAATTGTGGGTTTTGGAGAACATCAGGTAGGTTTGGGGTGGTTTTGGGGTGGATCTATGGTTTTGGCCGATTTTCTTCCAGTTTTGGGGGTGATGCCGTTCTTGTTTGGGGTGTTTTTGACGTTTTTTGGGGTCTCCGTTGGGTTTTGTTGGGTTCTCGTTGGTTATCATGGTGGAAAAGGGTAAATTGTGGTTTTTGGAGAAGATCAGGTAGGTTTAGGGTGGTTTTGGGGTAGATCTATGGTTTTGGGGGATTTTCTTCCAGTTTTGGGGGTGATGCCGTTGTTGTTTGGGGTGTTTTTGACGTTTTTTGGGGTCTCCGTTGGGTTCTGTTGGGTTCTCGTTGGTCATCGTGTTGTAAAAGTGTAAATTGTGGGTTTTGGAGAACTTCAGGTAGGTTTAGGGGGAGTTTTCGCGTGGATTCATGGTATTTGGGGTTTTCTTCTTTTTGGGGGAGTGATCCTCTCCTTTCTTCGGGTGATTTTGAAGTGTTTTGGGGTTTCCGTTGCGTTTCGTTGAATTCCTAATGTGTTTTATGGTGGTTGGGAGTGTGCTTTGGGATTAGGAGAACATCAGGTAGGTTTAGGGTGTCTTTGGGGTGGATCTATGGTATTTGGGGTTTTCTTCTATTTTTTGGCGTGATCCTGTTCTTTTTTGGGGTGTATTTGAAGTGTTTTGGGGTCTCCGTTGGGTTTTGTTGGGTTCTCGTTGGTCATCATGGTGGAAAAGGGTAAATTGTGGGTTTTGGAGAAGATCAGGTAGGTTTAGGGTGGTTTTGGGGTGGATCTATGGTTTTGGTGTATTTTCTTCCAGTTTTGGTGGTGATCCTTTTCTTGTTTGGGGTGTTTTTGACGTGTTTTGGTGTCTCCATTAGGTTTTGTTGGGTTCTTGTTTGTCATTATGTTAAATAGGTGTGGATTGTGGGTTTTGGAGAACATCAGGTAGGTTTAGGGTGGTTTTGGGGTGGATCTATGGTTTTGGGGGATTTTCTTCCAGTTTTGGGGGTGATGCCATTCTTGTTTGGGGTGTTTTTGACGTTTTTTGGGGTCTCTGTTGGGTTCTGTTGGGTTCTCGTTGGTCATCGTGTTGGAAAAGGGTAAATTGTGGTTTTTGGAGAAGATCAGGTAGGTTTAGGGTGGTTTTGGGGTGGATCTATGGTTTTGGGGGATTTTCTTCCAGTTTTGGGGGTGATGCCGTTCTTGTTTGGGGTGTTTTTTACGTGTTTTGGGGTCTCCATTAGGTTTTGTTGGGTTCTTGTTTGTCATTATGTTAAATAGGAGTGGATTGTGGGTTTTGGAGAACATCAGGTAGTTTTAGGGTGGTTTTGGGGTGGATCTATGGTTTTGGGGGATTTTCTTCCAGTTTTGGGGGTGATGCCGTTCTTGTTTGGGGTGTTTTTGACGTTTTTTGGGGTCTCTGTTGGGTTCTGTTGGGTTCTCGTTGGTCATCGTGTTGGAAAAGGGTAAATTGTGGTTTTTGGAGAACATCAGGTAGGTTTAGGGTGTCTTTGGGGTGGATCTATGGTTTTGGGGGATTTTCTTCCAGTTTTGGGGGTGATGCCGTTCTTGTTTGGGGTGTTTTTGACGTTTTTTGGGGTCTCTGTTTGGTTCTGTTGGGTTCTCGTTGGTCATCGTGTTGGAAAAGGGTAAATTGTGGGTTTTGGAGAACATCAGGTAGGTTTGGGGTGGTTTTGGGGTGGATCTATGGTTTTGGGGGATTTTCTTCCAGTTTTGGGGGTGATGCCGTTCTTGTTTGGGGTGTTTTTGACGTTTTTTGGGGTCTCCGTTGGGTTTTGTTGGGTTCTCGTTGGTTATCATGGTGGAAAAGGGTAAATTGTGGTTTTTGGAGAACATCAGGTAGGTTTAGGGTGTCTTTGGGGTGGATCTATGGTTTTGGGGGATTTTCTTCCAGTTTTGGGGGTGATGCCGTTCTTGTTTGGGGTGTTTTTGACGTTTTTTGGGGTCTCTGTTTGGTTCTGTTGGGTTCTCGTTGGTCATCGTGTTGGAAAAGGGTAAATTGTGGGTTTTGGAGAACATCAGGTAGGTTTGGGGTGGTTTTGGGGTGGATCTATGGTTTTGGGGGATTTTCTTCCAGTTTTGGGGGTGATGCCGTTCTTGTTTGGGGTGTTTTTGACGTTTTTTGGGGTCTCCGTTGGGTTTTGTTGGGTTCTCGTTGGTTATCATGGTGGAAAAGGGTAAATTGTGGTTTTTGGAGAAGATCAGGTAGGTTTAGGGTGGTTTTGGGGTAGATCTATGGTTTTGGGGGATTTTCTTCCAGTTTTGGGGGTGATGCCGTTCTTGTTTGGGGTGTTTTTGACGTTTTTTGGGGTCTCCGTTGGGTTCTGTTGGGTTCTCGTTGGTCATCGTGTTGTAAAAGTGTAAATTGTGGGTTTTGGAGAACTTCAGGTAGGTTTAGGGGGAGTTTTCGCGTGGATTCATGGTATTTGGGGTTTTCTTCTTTTTGGGGGAGTGATCCTCTCCTTTCTTCGGGTGATTTTGAAGTGTTTTGGGGTTTCCGTTGCGTTTCGTTGAATTCCTAATGTGTTTTATGGTGGTTGGGAGTGTGCTTTGGGATTAGGAGAACATCAGGTAGGTTTAGGGTGTCTTTGGGGTGGATCTATGGTATTTGGGGTTTTCTTCTATTTTTTGGCGTGATCCTGTTCTTTTTTGGGGTGTATTTGAAGTGTTTTGGGGTCTCCGTTGGGTTTTGTTGGGTTCTCGTTGGTCATCATGGTGGAAAAGGGTAAATTGTGGGTTTTGGAGAAGATCAGGTAGGTTTAGGGTGGTTTTGGGGTGGATCTATGGTTTTGGTGTATTTTCTTCCAGTTTTGGTGGTGATCCTTTTCTTGTTTGGGGTGTTTTTGACGTGTTTTGGTGTCTCCATTAGGTTTTGTTGGGTTCTTGTTTGTCATTATGTTAAATAGGTGTGGATTGTGGGTTTTGGAGAACATCAGGTAGGTTTAGGGTGGTTTTGGGGTGGATCTATGGTTTTGGGGGATTTTCTTCCAGTTTTGGGGGTGATGCCATTCTTGTTTGGGGTGTTTTTGACGTTTTTTGGGGTCTCTGTTGGGTTCTGTTGGGTTCTCGTTGGTCATCGTGTTGGAAAAGGGTAAATTGTGGTTTTTGGAGAAGATCAGGTAGGTTTAGGGTGGTTTTGGGGTGGATCTATGGTTTTGGCGTATTTTCTTCCAGTTTTGGGGGTGATGCCGATATTTTTTGGGGTGTTTTTTACGTGTTTTGGGGTCTCCATTAGGTTTTGTTGGGTTCTTGTTTGTCATTATGTTAAATAGGAGTGGATTGTGGGTTTTGGAGAACATCAGGTAGGTTTAGGGTGGTTTTGGGGTGGATCTATGGTTTTGGGGGATTTTCTTCCAGTTTTGGGGGTGATGCCGTTCTTGTTTGGGGTGTTTTTGACGTTTTTTGGGGTCTCTGTTGGGTTCTGTTGGGTTCTCGTTGGTCATCGTGTTGGAAAAGGGTAAATTGTGGTTTTTGGAGAACATCAGGTAGGTTTGGGGTGGTTTTGGGGTGGATCTATGGTTTTGGCGGATTTTCTTCCAGTTTTGGGGGTGATGCCGTTCTTGTTTGGGGTGTTTTTGTCGTTTTTTGGGGTCTCCGTTGGGTTTTGTTGGGTTCTCGTTGGTTATCATGGTGGAAAAGGGTAAATTGTGGTTTTTGGAGAAGATCAGGTAGGTTTAGGGTGGTTTTGGGGTAGATCTATGGTTTTGGCGTATTTTCTTCCAGTTTTGGGGGTGATGCCGTTCTTGTTTGGGGTGTTTTTGACGTTTTTTGGGGTCTCCGTTGGGTTCTGTTGGGTTCTCGTTGGTCATCGTGTTGTAAAAGTGTAAATTGTGGGTTTTGGAGAACTTCAGGTAGGTTTAGGGGGAGTTTTCGCGTGGATTCATGGTATTTGGGGTTTTCTTCTTTTTGGGGGAGTGATCCTCTCCTTTCTTCGGGTGATTTTGAAGTGTTTTGGGGTTTCCGTTGCGTTTCGTTGAATTCCTAATGTGTTTTATGGTGGTTGGGAGTGTGCTTTGGGATTAGGAGAACATCAGGTAGGTTTAGGGTGTCTTTGGGGTGTATCTATGGTATTTGGGGTTTTCTTCTATTTTTTGGCGTGATCCTGTTCTTTTTTGGGGTGTATTTGAAGTGTTTTGGGGTCTCCGTTGGGTTTTGTTGGGTTCTCGTTGGTCATCATGGTGGAAAAGGGTAAATTGTGGGTTTTGGAGAAGATCAGGTAGGTTTAGGGTGGTTTTGGGGTGGATCTATGGTTTTGGTGTATTTTCTTCCAGTTTTGGTGGTGATCCTTTTCTTGTTTGGGGTGTTTTTGACGTGTTTTGGTGTCTCCATTAGGTTTTGTTGGGTTCTTGTTTGTCATTATGTTAAATAGGTGTGGATTGTGGGTTTTGGAGAACATCAGGTAGGTTTAGGGTGGTTTTGGGGTGGATCTATGGTTTTGGGGGATTTTCTTCCAGTTTTGGGGGTGATGCCATTCTTGTTTGGGGTGTTTTTGACGTTTTTTGGGGTCTCTGTTGGGTTCTGTTGGGTTCTCGTTGGTCATCGTGTTGGAAAAGGGTAAATTGTGGTTTTTGGAGAAGATCAGGTAGGTTTAGGGTGGTTTTGGGGTGGATCTATGGTTTTGGGGGATTTTCTTCCAGTTTTGGTGGTGATGCCGTTCTTGTTTGGGGTGTTTTTTACGTGTTTTGGGGTCTCCATTAGGTTTTGTTGGGTTCTTGTTTGTCATTATGTTAAATAGGAGTGGATTGTGGGTTTTGGAGAACATCAGGTAGTTTTAGGGTGGTTTTGGGGTGGATCTATGGTTTTGGGGGATTTTCTTCCAGTTTTGGGGGTGATTCCGTTCTTGTTTGGGGTGTTTTTGACGTTTTTTGGGGTCTCTGTTGGGTTCTGTTGGGTTCTCGTTGGTCATCGTGTTGGAAAAGGGTAAATTGTGGGTTTTGGAGAACATCAGGTAGGTTTAGGGTGGTTTTGGGGTGGATCTATGGTTTTGGCGGATTTTCTTCCAGTTTTGGGGGTGATGCCGTTCTTGTTTGGGGTGTTTTTGACGTTTTTTGGGGTCTCCGTTGGGTTTTGTTGGGTTCTCGTTGGTTATCATGGTGGAAAAGGGTAAATTGTGGGTTTTGGAGAAGATCAGGTAGGTTTAGGGTGGTTTTGGGGTGGATCTATGGTTTTGGGGGATTTTCTTCCAGTTTTGGGGGTGATGCCGATATTTTTTGGGGTGTTTTTTACGTGTTTTGGGGTCTCCATTAGGTTTTGTTGGGTTCTTGTTTGTCATTATGTTAAATAGGAGTGGATTGTGGGTTTTGGAGAAGATCAGGTAGGTTTAGGGTGGTTTTGGGGTGGATCTATGGTTTTGGGGGATTTTCTTCCAGTTTTGGGGGTGATGCCGTTCTGTTTGGGGTGTTTTTGACGTTTTTTGGGGTCTCTGTTGGGTTCTGTTGGGTTCTCGTTGGTCATCGTGTTGGAAAAGGGTAAATTGTGGGTTTTGGAGAAGATCAGGTAGGTTTAGGGTGGTTTTGGGGTGGATCTATGGTTTTGGGGGATTTTCTTCCAGTTTTGGGGGTGATGCCGATATTTTTTGGGGTGTTTTTTACGTGTTTTGGGGTCTCCATTAGGTTTTGTTGGGTTCTTGTTTGTCATTATGTTAAATAGGAGTGGATTGTGGGTTTTGGAGAAGATCAGGTAGGTTTAGGGTGGTTTTGGGGTGGATCTATGGTTTTGGGGGATTTTCTTCCAGTTTTGGTGGTGATGCCGTTCTTGTTTGGGGTTTTTTTTGACGTTTTTTGGGGTCTCTGTTGGGTTCTGTTGGGTTCTCGTTGGTCATCGTGTTGGAAAAGGGTAAATTGTGGTTTTTGGAGAACATCAGGTAGGTTTAGGGTGTCTTTGGGGTGGATCTATGGTTTTGGGGGATTTTCTTCCAGTTTTGGGGGTGATGCCGTTCTTGTTTGGGGTGTTTTTGACGTTTTTTGGGGTCTCTGTTTGGTTCTGTTGGGTTCTCGTTGGTCATCGTGTTGGAAAAGGGTAAATTGTGGGTTTTGGAGAACATCAGGTAGGTTTGGGGTGGTTTTGGGGTGGATCTATGGTTTGGGGATTTTCTTCCAGTTTTGGGGGTGATGCCGTTCTTGTTTGGGGTGTTTTTGACGTTTTTTGGGGTCTCCGTTGGGTTTTGTTGGGTTCTCGTTGGTTATCATGGTGGAAAAGGGTAAATTGTGGTTTTTGGAGAAGATCAGGTAGGTTTAGGGTGGTTTTGGGGTAGATCTATGGTTTTGGGGGATTTTCTTCCAGTTTTGGGGGTGATGCCGTTCTTGTTTGGGGTGTTTTTGACGTTTTTTGGGGTCTCCGTTGGGTTCTGTTGGGTTCTCGTTGGTCATCGTGTTGTAAAAGTGTAAATTGTGGGTTTTGGAGAACTTCAGGTAGGTTTAGGGGGAGTTTTCGCGTGGATTCATGGTATTTGGGGTTTTCTTCTTTTTGGGGGAGTGATCCTCTCCTTTCTTCGGGTGATTTTGAAGTGTTTTGGGGTTTCCGTTGCGTTTCGTTGAATTCCTAATGTGTTTTATGGTGGTTGGGAGTGTGCTTTGGGATTAGGAGAACATCAGGTAGGTTTAGGGTGTCTTTGGGGTGTATCTATGGTATTTGGGGTTTTCTTCTATTTTTTGGCGTGATCCTGTTCTTTTTTGGGGTGTATTTGAAGTGTTTTGGGGTCTCCGTTGGGTTTTGTTGGGTTCTCGTTGGTCATCATGGTGGAAAAGGGTAAATTGTGGGTTTTGGAGAAGATCAGGTAGGTTTAGGGTGGTTTTGGGGTGGATCTATGGTTTTGGTGTATTTTCTTCCAGTTTTGGTGGTGATCCTTTTCTTGTTTGGGGTGTTTTTGACGTGTTTTGGTGTCTCCATTAGGTTTTGTTGGGTTCTTGTTTGTCATTATGTTAAATAGGTGTGGATTGTGGGTTTTGGAGAACATCAGGTAGGTTTAGGGTGGTTTTGGGGTGGATCTATGGTTTTGGGGGATTTTCTTCCAGTTTTGGGGGTGATGCCGTTCTTGTTTGGGGTGTTTTTGACGTTTTTTGGGGTCTCTGTTGGGTTCTGTTGGGTTCTCGTTGGTCATCGTGTTGGAAAAGGGTAAATTGTGGTTTTTGGAGAAGATCAGGTAGGTTTAGGGTGGTTTTGGGGTGGATCTATGGTTTTGGGGGATTTTCTTCCAGTTTTGGGGGTGATGCCGATATTTTTTGGGGTGTTTTTTACGTGTTTTGGGGTCTCCATTAGGTTTTGTTGGGTTCTTGTTTGTCATTATGTTAAATAGGAGTGGATTGTGGGTTTTGGAGAAGATCAGGTAGGTTTAGGGTGGTTTTGGGGTGGATCTATGGTTTTGGCCGATTTTCTTCCAGTTTTGGGGGTGATGCCGTTCTTGTTTGGGGTGTTTTTGACGTTTTTTGGGGTCTCCGTTGGGTTTTGTTGGGTTCTCGTTGGTTATCATGGTGGAAAAGGGTAAATTGTGGTTTTTGGAGAAGATCAGGTAGGTTTAGGGTGGTTTTGGGGTGGATCTATGGTTTTGGGGGATTTTCTTCCAGTTTTGGGGGTGATGCCGTTCTTGTTTGGGGTGTTTTTGACGTTTTTTGGGGTCTCTGTTTGGTTCTGTTGGGTTCTCGTTGGTCATCGTGTTGGAAAAGGGTAAATTGTGGTTTTTGGAGAAGATCAGGTAGGTTTGGGGTGGTTTTGGGGTGGATCTATGGTTTTGGCCGATTTTCTTCCAGTTTTGAGGGTGATGCCGTTCTTGTTTGGGGTGTTTTTGACGTTTTTTGGGGTCTCCGTTGGGTTTTGTTGGGTTCTCGTTGGTTATCATGGTGGAAAAGGGTAAATTGTGGTTTTTGGAGAAGATCAGGTAGGTTTAGGGTGGTTTTGGGGTAGATCTATGGTTTTGGGGGATTTTCTTCCAGTTTTGGGGGTGATGCCGTTCTTGTTTGGGGTGTTTTTGACGTTTTTTGGGGTCTCCGTTGGGTTCTGTTGGGTTCTCGTTGGTCATCGTGTTGTAAAAGTGTAAATTGTGGGTTTTGGAGAACTTCAGGTAGGTTTAGGGGGAGTTTTCGCGTGGATTCATGGTATTTGAGGTTTTCTTCTTTTTGGGGGAGTGATCCTCTCCTTTCTTCGGGTGATTTTGAAGTGTTTTGGGGTTTCCGTTGCGTTTCGTTGAATTCCTAATGTGTTTTATGGTGGTTGGGAGTGTGCTTTGGGATTAGGAGAACATCAGGTAGGTTTAGGGTGTCTTTGGGGTGTATCTATGGTATTTGGGGTTTTCTTCTATTTTTTGGCGTGATCCTGTTCTTTTTTGGGGTGTATTTGAAGTGTTTTGGGGTCTCCGTTGGGTTTTGTTGGGTTCTCGTTGGTCATCATGGTGGAAAAGGGTAAATTGTGGGTTTTGGAGAAGATCAGGTAGGTTTAGGGTGGTTTTGGGGTGGATCTATGGTTTTGGTGTATTTTCTTCCAGTTTTGGTGGTGATCCTTTTCTTGTTTGGGGTGTTTTTGACGTGTTTTGGTGTCTCCATTAGGTTTTGTTGGGTTCTTGTTTGTCATTATGTTAAATAGGTGTGGATTGTGGGTTTTGGAGAACATCAGGTAGGTTTAGGGTGGTTTTGGGGTGGATCTATGGTTTTGGGGGATTTTCTTCCAGTTTTGGGGGTGATGCCATTCTTGTTTGGGGTGTTTTTGACGTTTTTTGGGGTCTCTGTTGGGTTCTGTTGGGTTCTCGTTGGTCATCGTGTTGGAAAAGGGTAAATTGTGGTTTTTGGAGAAGATCAGGTAGGTTTAGGGTGGTTTTGGGGTGGATCTATGGTTTTGGCGTATTTTCTTCCAGTTTTGGGGGTGATGCCGATATTTTTTGGGGTGTTTTTTACGTGTTTTGGGGTCTCCATTAGGTTTTGTTGGGTTCTTGTTTGTCATTATGTTAAATAGGAGTGGATTGTGGGTTTTGGAGAACATCAGGTAGGTTTAGGGTGGTTTTGGGGTGGATCTATGGTTTTGGGGGATTTTCTTCCAGTTTTGGGGGTGATGCCGTTCTTGTTTGGGGTGTTTTTGACGTTTTTTGGGGTCTCCGTTGGGTTCTGTTGGGTTCTCGTTGGTCATCGTGTTGTAAAAGTGTAAATTGTGGGTTTTGGAGAACTTCAGGTAGGTTTAGGGGGAGTTTTCGCGTGGATTCATGGTATTTGGGGTTTTCTTCTTTTTGGGGGAGTGATCCTCTCCTTTCTTCGGGTGATTTTGAAGTGTTTTGGGGTTTCCGTTGCGTTTCGTTGAATTCCTAATGTGTTTTATGGTGGTTGGGAGTGTGCTTTGGGATTAGGAGAACATCAGGTAGGTTTAGGGTGTCTTTGGGGTGTATCTATGGTATTTGGGGTTTTCTTCTATTTTTTGGCGTGATCCTGTTCTTTTTTGGGGTGTATTTGAAGTGTTTTGGGGTCTCCGTTGGGTTTTGTTGGGTTCTCGTTGGTCATCATGGTGGAAAAGGGTAAATTGTGGGTTTTGGAGAAGATCAGGTAGGTTTAGGGTGGTTTTGGGGTGGATCTATGGTTTTGGTGTATTTTCTTCCAGTTTTGGTGGTGATCCTTTTCTTGTTTGGGGTGTTTTTGACGTGTTTTGGTGTCTCCATTAGGTTTTGTTGGGTTCTTGTTTGTCATTATGTTAAATAGGTGTGGATTGTGGGTTTTGGAGAACATCAGGTAGGTTTAGGGTGGTTTTGGGGTGGATCTATGGTTTTGGGGGATTTTCTTCCAGTTTTGGGGGTGATGCCATTCTTGTTTGGGGTGTTTTTGACGTTTTTTGGGGTCTCTGTTGGGTTCTGTTGGGTTCTCGTTGGTCATCGTGTTGAAAAAGGGTAAATTGTGGTTTTTGGAGAAGATCAGGTAGGTTTAGGGTGGTTTTGGGGTGGATCTATGGTTTTGGGGGATTTTCTTCCAGTTTTGGGGGTGATGCCGATATTTTTTGGGGTGTTTTTTACGTGTTTTGGGGTCTCCATTAGGTTTTGTTGGGTTCTTGTTTGTCATTATGTTAAATAGGAGTGGATTGTGGGTTTTGGAGAACATCAGGTAGGTTTAGGGTGGTTTTGGGGTGGATCTATGGTTTTGGGGGATTTTCTTCCAGTTTTGGGGGTGATGCCGTTCTTGTTTGGGGTGTTTTTGACGTTTTTTGGGGTCTCTGTTGGGTTCTGTTGGGTTCTCGTTGGTCATCGTGTTGGAAAAGGGTAAATTGTGGGTTTTGGAGAACATCAGGTAGGTTTGGGGTGGTTTTGGGGTGGATCTATGGTTTTGGCCGATTTTCTTCCAGTTTTGGGGGTGATGCCGTTCTTGTTTGGGGTGTTTTTGACGTTTTTTGGGGTCTCCGTTGGGTTTTGTTGGGTTCTCGTTGGTTATCATGGTGGAAAAGGGTAAATTGTGGTTTTTGGAGAAGATCAGGTAGGTTTAGGGTGGTTTTGGGGTAGATCTATGGTTTTGGGGGATTTTCTTCCAGTTTTGGGGGTGATGCCGTTCTTGTTTGGGGTGTTTTTGACGTTTTTTGGGGTCTCCGTTGGGTTCTGTTGGGTTCTCGTTGGTCATCGTGTTGTAAAAGTGTAAATTGTGGGTTTTGGAGAACTTCAGGTAGGTTTAGGGGGAGTTTTCGCGTGGATTCATGGTATTTGGGGTTTTCTTCTTTTTGGGGGAGTGATCCTCTCCTTTCTTCGGGTGATTTTGAAGTGTTTTGGGGTTTCCGTTGCGTTTCGTTGAATTCCTAATGTGTTTTATGGTGGTTGGGAGTGTGCTTTGGGATTAGGAGAACATCAGGTAGGTTTAGGGTGTCTTTGGGGTGGATCTATGGTATTTGGGGTTTTCTTCTATTTTTTGGCGTGATCCTGTTCTTTTTTGGGGTGTATTTGAAGTGTTTTGGGGTCTCCGTTGGGTTTTGTTGGGTTCTCGTTGGTCATCATGGTGGAAAAGGGTAAATTGTGGGTTTTGGAGAAGATCAGGTAGGTTTAGGGTGGTTTTGGGGTGGATCTATGGTTTTGGTGTATTTTCTTCCAGTTTTGGTGGTGATCCTTTTCTTGTTTGGGGTGTTTTTGACGTGTTTTGGTGTCTCCATTAGGTTTTGTTGGGTTCTTGTTTGTCATTATGTTAAATAGGTGTGGATTGTGGGTTTTGGAGAACATCAGGTAGGTTTAGGGTGGTTTTGGGGTGGATCTATGGTTTTGGGGGATTTTCTTCCAGTTTTGGGGGTGATGCCGTTCTTGTTTGGGGTGTTTTTGACGTTTTTTGGGGTCTCTGTTGGGTTCTGTTGGGTTCTCGTTGGTCATCGTGTTGGAAAAGGGTAAATTGTGGTTTTTGGAGAAGATCAGGTAGGTTTAGGGTGGTTTTGGGGTGGATCTATGGTTTTGGGGGATTTTCTTCCAGTTTTGGGGGTGATGCCGATATTTTTTGGGGTGTTTTTTACGTGTTTTGGGGTCTCCATTAGGTTTTGTTGGGTTCTTGTTTGTCATTATGTTAAATAGGAGTGGATTGTGGGTTTTGGAGAAGATCAGGTAGGTTTAGGGTGGTTTTGGGGTGGATCTATGGTTTTGGCCGATTTTCTTCCAGTTTTGGGGGTGATGCCGTTCTTGTTTGGGGTGTTTTTGACGTTTTTTGGGGTCTCCGTTGGGTTTTGTTGGGTTCTCGTTGGTTATCATGGTGGAAAAGGGTAAATTGTGGTTTTTGGAGAACATCAGGTAGGTTTAGGGTGGTTTTGGGGTGGATCTATGGTTTTGGGGGATTTTCTTCCAGTTTTGGGGGTGATGCCGTTCTTGTTTGGGGTGTTTTTGACGTTTTTTGGGGTCTCTGTTTGGTTCTGTTGGGTTCTCGTTGGTCATCGTGTTGGAAAAGGGTAAATTGTGGTTTTTGGAGAACATCAGGTAGGTTTGGGGTGGTTTTGGGGTGGATCTATGGTTTTGGCCGATTTTCTTCCAGTTTTGAGGGTGATGCCGTTCTTGTTTGGGGTGTTTTTGACGTTTTTTGGGGTCTCCGTTGGGTTTTGTTGGGTTCTCGTTGGTTATCATGGTGGAAAAGGGTAAATTGTGGTTTTTGGAGAAGATCAGGTAGGTTTAGGGTGGTTTTGGGGTAGATCTATGGTTTTGGGGGATTTTCTTCCAGTTTTGGGGGTGATGCCGTTCTTGTTTGGGGTGTTTTTGACGTTTTTTGGGGTCTCCGTTGGGTTCTGTTGGGTTCTCGTTGGTCATCGTGTTGTAAAAGTGTAAATTGTGGGTTTTGGAGAACTTCAGGTAGGTTTAGGGGGAGTTTTCGCGTGGATTCATGGTATTTGAGGTTTTCTTCTTTTTGGGGGAGTGATCCTCTCCTTTCTTCGGGTGATTTTGAAGTGTTTTGGGGTTTCCGTTGCGTTTCGTTGAATTCCTAATGTGTTTTATGGTGGTTGGGAGTGTGCTTTGGGATTAGGAGAACATCAGGTAGGTTTAGGGTGTCTTTGGGGTGGATCTATGGTATTTGGGGTTTTCTTCTATTTTTTGGCGTGATCCTGTTCTTTTTTGGGGTGTATTTGAAGTGTTTTGGGGTCTCCGTTGGGTTTTGTTGGGTTCTCGTTGGTCATCATGGTGGAAAAGGGTAAATTGTGGGTTTTGGAGAAGATCAGGTAGGTTTAGGGTGGTTTTGGGGTGGATCTATGGTTTTGGGGGATTTTCTTCCAGTTTTGGTGGTGATCCTTTTCTTGTTTGGGGTGTTTTTGACGTGTTTTGGTGTCTCCATTAGGTTTTGTTGGGTTCTTGTTTGTCATTATGTTAAATAGGTGTGGATTGTGGGTTTTGGAGAACATCAGGTAGGTTTAGGGTGGTTTTGGGGTGGATCTATGGTTTTGGGGGATTTTCTTCCAGTTTTGGGGGTGATGCCATTCTTGTTTGGGGTGTTTTTGACGTTTTTTGGGGTCTCTGTTGGGTTCTGTTGGGTTCTCGTTGGTCATCGTGTTGGAAAAGGGTAAATTGTGGTTTTTGGAGAAGATCAGGTAGGTTTAGGGTGGTTTTGGGGTGGATCTATGGTTTTGGCGTATTTTCTTCCAGTTTTGGGGGTGATGCCGATATTTTTTGGGGTGTTTTTTACGTGTTTTGGGGTCTCCATTAGGTTTTGTTGGGTTCTTGTTTGTCATTATGTTAAATAGGAGTGGATTGTGGGTTTTGGAGAACATCAGGTAGGTTTAGGGTGGTTTTGGGGTGGATCTATGGTTTTGGGGGATTTTCTTCCAGTTTTGGGGGTGATGCCGTTCTTGTTTGGGGTGTTTTTGACGTTTTTTGGGGTCTCTGTTGGGTTCTGTTGGGTTCTCGTTGGTCATCGTGTTGGAAAAGGGTAAATTGTGGTTTTTGGAGAACATCAGGTAGGTTTGGGGTGGTTTTGGGGTGGATCTATGGTTTTGGCCGATTTTCTTCCAGTTTTGGGGGTGATGCCGTTCTTGTTTGGGGTGTTTTTGACGTTTTTTGGGGTCTCCGTTGGGTTTTGTTGGGTTCTCGTTGGTTATCATGGTGGAAAAGGGTAAATTGTGGTTTTTGGAGAAGATCAGGTAGGTTTAGGGTGGTTTTGGGGTAGATCTATGGTTTTGGGGGATTTTCTTCCAGTTTTGGGGGTGATGCCGTTCTTGTTTGGGGTGTTTTTGACGTTTTTTGGGGTCTCCGTTGGGTTCTGTTGGGTTCTCGTTGGTCATCGTGTTGTAAAAGTGTAAATTGTGGGTTTTGGAGAACTTCAGGTAGGTTTAGGGGGAGTTTTCGCGTGGATTCATGGTATTTGGGGTTTTCTTCTTTTTGGGGGAGTGATCCTCTCCTTTCTTCGGGTGATTTTGAAGTGTTTTGGGGTTTCCGTTGCGTTTCGTTGAATTCCTAATGTGTTTTATGGTGGTTGGGAGTGTGCTTTGGGATTAGGAGAACATCAGGTAGGTTTAGGGTGTCTTTGGGGTGTATCTATGGTATTTGGGGTTTTCTTCTATTTTTTGGCGTGATCCTGTTCTTTTTTGGGGTGTATTTGAAGTGTTTTGGGGTCTCCGTTGGGTTTTGTTGGGTTCTCGTTGGTCATCATGGTGGAAAAGGGTAAATTGTGGGTTTTGGAGAAGATCAGGTAGGTTTAGGGTGGTTTTGGGGTGGATCTATGGTTTTGGTGTATTTTCTTCCAGTTTTGGTGGTGATCCTTTTCTTGTTTGGGGTGTTTTTGACGTGTTTTGGGGTCTCCATTAGGTTTTGTTGGGTTCTTGTTTGTCATTATGTTAAATAGGTGTGGATTGTGGGTTTTGGAGAACATCAGGTAGGTTTAGGGTGGTTTTGGGGTGGATCTATGGTTTTGGGGGATTTTCTTCCAGTTTTGGGGGTGATGCCATTCTTGTTTGGGGTGTTTTTGACGTTTTTTGGGGTCTCTGTTGGGTTCTGTTGGGTTCTCGTTGGTCATCGTGTTGGAAAAGGGTAAATTGTGGTTTTTGGAGAAGATCAGGTAGGTTTAGGGTGGTTTTGGGGTGGATCTATGGTTTTGGGGGATTTTCTTCCAGTTTTGGGGGTGATGCCGTTCTTGTTTGGGGTGTTTTTTACGTGTTTTGGGGTCTCCATTAGGTTTTGTTGGGTTCTTGTTTGTCATTATGTTAAATAGGAGTGGATTGTGGGTTTTGGAGAACATCAGGTAGGTTTAGGGTGGTTTTGGGGTGGATCTATGGTTTTGGCCGATTTTCTTCCAGTTTTGGGGGTGATGCCGTTCTTGTTTGGGGTGTTTTTGACGTTTTTTGGGGTCTCTGTTGGGTTCTGTTGGGTTCTCGTTGGTCATCGTGTTGGAAAAGGGTAAATTGTGGGTTTTGGAGAACATCAGGTAGGTTTAGGGTGGTTTTGGGGTGGATCTATGGTTTTGGCGGATTTTCTTCCAGTTTTGGGGGTGATGCCGTTCTTGTTTGGGGTGTTTTTGACGTTTTTTGGGGTCTCCGTTGGGTTTTGTTGGGTTCTCGTTGGTTATCATGGTGGAAAAGGGTAAATTGTGGGTTTTGGAGAAGATCAGGTAGGTTTAGGGTGGTTTTGGGGTGGATCTATGGTTTTGGGGGATTTTCTTCCAGTTTTGGGGGTGATGCCGATATTTTTTGGGGTGTTTTTTACGTGTTTTGGGGTCTCCATTAGGTTTTGTTGGGTTCTTGTTTGTCATTATGTTAAATAGGAGTGGATTGTGGGTTTTGGAGAACATCAGGTAGGTTTAGGGTGGTTTTGGGGTGGATCTATGGTTTTGGGGGATTTTCTTCCAGTTTTGGGGGTGATGCCATTCTTGTTTGGGGTGTTTTTGACGTTTTTTGGGGTCTCTGTTGGGTTCTGTTGGGTTCTCGTTGGTCATCGTGTTGGAAAAGGGTAAATTGTGGGTTTTGGAGAAGATCAGGTAGGTTTAGGGTGGTTTTGGGGTGGATCTATGGTTTTGGGGGATTTTCTTCCAGTTTTGGGGGTGATGCCGATATTTTTTGGGGTGTTTTTTACGTGTTTTGGGGTCTCCATTAGGTTTTGTTGGGTTCTTGTTTGTCATTATGTTAAATAGGAGTGGATTGTGGGTTTTGGAGAAGATCAGGTAGGTTTAGGGTGGTTTTGGGGTGGATCTATGGTTTTGGGGGATTTTCTTCCAGTTTTGGTGGTGATGCCGTTCTTGTTTGGGGTGTTTTTGACGTTTTTTGGGGTCTCTGTTGGGTTCTGTTGGGTTCTCGTTGGTCATCGTGTTGGAAAAGGGTAAATTGTGGTTTTTGGAGAACATCAGGTAGGTTTAGGGTGTCTTTGGGGTGGATCTATGGTTTTGGGGGATTTTCTTCCAGTTTTGGGGGTGATGCCGTTCTTGTTTGGGGTGTTTTTGACGTTTTTTGGGGTCTCTGTTTGGTTCTGTTGGGTTCTCGTTGGTCATCGTGTTGGAAAAGGGTAAATTGTGGGTTTTGGAGAACATCAGGTAGGTTTGGGGTGGTTTTGGGGTGGATCTATGGTTTTGGCCGATTTTCTTCCAGTTTTGGGGGTGATGCCGTTCTTGTTTGGGGTGTTTTTGACGTTTTTTGGGGTCTCCGTTGGGTTTTGTTGGGTTCTCGTTGGTTATCATGGTGGAAAAGGGTAAATTGTGGTTTTTGGAGAAGATCAGGTAGGTTTAGGGTGGTTTTGGGGTAGATCTATGGTTTTGGGGGATTTTCTTCCAGTTTTGGGGGTGATGCCGTTCTTGTTTGGGGTGTTTTTGACGTTTTTTGGGGTCTCCGTTGGGTTCTGTTGGGTTCTCGTTGGTCATCGTGTTGTAAAAGTGTAAATTGTGGGTTTTGGAGAACTTCAGGTAGGTTTAGGGGAGTTTTCGCGTGGATTCATGGTATTTGGGGTTTTCTTCTTTTTGGGGGAGTGATCCTCTCCTTTCTTCGGGTGATTTTGAAGTGTTTTGGGGTTTCCGTTGCGTTTCGTTGAATTCCTAATGTGTTTTATGGTGGTTTGGAGTGTGCTTTGGGATTAGGAGAACATCAGGTAGGTTTAGGGTGTCTTTGGGGTGGATCTATGGTATTTGGGGTTTTCTTCTATTTTTTGGCGTGATCCTGTTCTTTTTTTGGGGTGTATTTGAAGTGTTTTGGGGTCTCCGTTGGGTTTTGTTGGGTTCTCGTTGGTCATCATGGTGGAAAAGGGTAAATTGTGGGTTTTGGAGAAGATCAGGTAGGTTTAGGGTGGTTTTGGGGTGGATCTATGGTTTTGGTGTATTTTCTTCCAGTTTTGGTGGTGATCCTTTTCTTGTTTGGGGTGTTTTTGACGTGTTTTGGTGTCTCCATTAGGTTTTGTTGGGTTCTTGTTTGTCATTATGTTAAATAGGTGTGGATTGTGGGTTTTGGAGAACATCAGGTAGGTTTAGGGTGGTTTTGGGGTGGATCTATGGTTTTGGGGGATTTTCTTCCAGTTTTGGGGGTGATGCCATTCTTGTTTGGGGTGTTTTTGACGTTTTTTGGGGTCTCTGTTGGGTTCTGTTGGGTTCTCGTTGGTCATCGTGTTGGAAAAGGGTAAATTGTGGTTTTTGGAGAAGATCAGGTAGGTTTAGGGTGGTTTTGGGGTGGATCTATGGTTTTGGGGGATTTTCTTCCAGTTTTGGGGGTGATGCCGATATTTTTTGGGGTGTTTTTTACGTGTTTTGGGGTCTCCATTAGGTTTTGTTGGGTTCTTGTTTGTCATTATGTTAAATAGGAGTGGATTGTGGGTTTTGGAGAACATCAGGTAGTTTTAGGGTGGTTTTGGGGTGGATCTATGGTTTTGGGGGATTTTCTTCCAGTTTTGGGGGTGATGCCGTTCTTGTTTGGGGTGTTTTTGACGTTTTTTGGGGTCTCTGTTGGGTTCTGTTGGGTTCTCGTTGGTCATCGTGTTGGAAAAGGGTAAATTGTGGTTTTTGGAGAACATCAGGTAGGTTTAGGGTGTCTTTGGGGTGGATCTATGGTTTTGGGGGATTTTCTTCCAGTTTTGGGGGTGATGCCGTTCTTGTTTGGGGTGTTTTTGACGTTTTTTGGGGTCTCTGTTTGGTTCTGTTGGGTTCTCGTTGGTCATCGTGTTGGAAAAGGGTAAATTGTGGGTTTTGGAGAACATCAGGTAGGTTTGGGGTGGTTTTGGGGTGGATCTATGGTTTTGGGGGGATTTTCTTCCAGTTTTGGGGGTGATGCCGTTCTTGTTTGGGGTGTTTTTGACGTTTTTTGGGGTCTCCGTTGGGTTTTGTTGGGTTCTCGTTGGTTATCATGGTGGAAAAGGGTAAATTGTGGGTTTTGGAGAACATCAGGTAGGTTTATGGTGTCTTTGGGGTGGATCTATGGTTTTGGGGGATTTTCTTCCAGTTTTGGGGGTGATGCCGTTCTTGTTTGGGGTGTTTTTGACGTTTTTTGGGGTCTCCGTTTGGTTCTGTTGGGTTCTCGTTGGTCATCGTGTTGGAAAAGGGTAAATTGTGGGTTTTGGAGAACATCAGGTAGGTTTGGGGTGGTTTTGGGGTGGATCTATGGTTTTGGCCGATTTTCTTCCAGTTTTGGGGGTGATGCCGTTCTTGTTTGGGGTGTTTTTGACGTTTTTTGGGGTCTCCGTTGGGTTTTGTTGGGTTCTCGTTGGTTATCATGGTAGAAAAGGGTAAATTGTGGTTTTTGGAGAAGATCAGGTAGGTTTAGGGTGGTTTTGGGGTAGATCTATGGTTTTGGGGGATTTTCTTCCAGTTTTGGGGGTGATGCCGTTCTTGTTTGGGGTGTTTTTTGACGTTTTTTGGGGTCTCCGTTGGGTTCTGTTGGGTTCTCGTTGGTCATCGTGTTGTAAAAGTGTAAATTGTGGGTTTTGGAGAACTTCAGGTAGGTTTAGGGGGAGTTTTCGCGTGGATTCATGGTATTTGGGGTTTTCTTCTTTTTGGGGGAGTGATCCTCTCCTTTCTTCGGGTGATTTTGAAGTGTTTTGGGGTTTCCGTTGCGTTTCGTTGAATTCCTAATGTGTTTTATGGTGGTTGGGAGTGTGCTTTGGGATTAGGAGAACATCAGGTAGGTTTAGGGTGTCTTTGGGGTGGATCTATGGTATTTGGGGTTTTCTTCTATTTTTTGGCGTGATCCTGTTCTTTTTTGGGGTGTATTTGAAGTGTTTTGGGGTCTCCGTTGGGTTTTGTTGGGTTCTCGTTGGTCATCATGGTGGAAAAGGGTAAATTGTGGGTTTTGGAGAAGATCAGGTAGGTTTAGGGTGGTTTTGGGGTGGATCTATGGTTTTGGGGGATTTTCTTCCAGTTTTGGTGGTGATCCTTTTCTTGTTTGGGGTGTTTTTGACGTGTTTTGGTGTCTCCATTAGGTTTTGTTGGGTTCTTGTTTGTCATTATGTTAAATAGGTGTGGATTGTGGGTTTTGGAGAACATCAGGTAGGTTTAGGGTGGTTTTGGGGTGGATCTATGGTTTTGGGGGATTTTCTTCCAGTTTTGGGGGTGATGCCATTCTTGTTTGGGGTGTTTTTGACGTTTTTTGGGGTCTCTGTTGGGTTCTGTTGGGTTCTCGTTGGTCATCGTGTTGGAAAAGGGTAAATTGTGGTTTTTGGAGAAGATCAGGTAGGTTTAGGGTGGTTTTGGGGTGGATCTATGGTTTTGGCGTATTTTCTTCCAGTTTTGGGGGTGATGCCGATATTTTTTGGGGTGTTTTTTACGTGTTTTGGGGTCTCCATTAGGTTTTGTTGGGTTCTTGTTTGTCATTATGTTAAATAGGAGTGGATTGTGGGTTTTGGAGAACATCAGGTAGGTTTAGGGTGGTTTTGGGGTGGATCTATGGTTTTGGGGGATTTTCTTCCAGTTTTGGGGGTGATGCCGTTCTTGTTTGGGGTGTTTTTGACGTTTTTTGGGGTCTCTGTTGGGTTCTGTTGGGTTCTCGTTGGTCATCGTGTTGGAAAAGGGTAAATTGTGGTTTTTGGAGAACATCAGGTAGGTTTGGGGTGGTTTTGGGGTGGATCTATGGTTTTGGGGGATTTTCTTCCAGTTTTGGGGGTGATGCCGTTCTTGTTTGGGGTGTTTTTGTCGTTTTTTGGGGTCTCCGTTGGGTTTTGTTGGGTTCTCGTTGGTTATCATGGTGGAAAAGGGTAAATTGTGGTTTTTGGAGAAGATCAGGTAGGTTTAGGGTGGTTTTGGGGTAGATCTATGGTTTTGGCGTATTTTCTTCCAGTTTTGGGGGTGATGCCGTTCTTGTTTGGGGTGTTTTTGACGTTTTTTGGGGTCTCCGTTGGGTTCTGTTGGGTTCTCGTTGGTCATCGTGTTGTAAAAGTGTAAATTGTGGGTTTTGGAGAACTTCAGGTAGGTTTAGGGGGAGTTTTCGCGTGGATTCATGGTATTTGGGGTTTTCTTCTTTTTGGGGGAGTGATCCTCTCCTTTCTTCGGGTGATTTTGAAGTGTTTTGGGGTTTCCGTTGCGTTTCGTTGAATTCCTAATGTGTTTTATGGTGGTTGGGAGTGTGCTTTGGGATTAGGAGAACATCAGGTAGGTTTAGGGTGTCTTTGGGGTGTATCTATGGTATTTGGGGTTTTCTTCTATTTTTTGGCGTGATCCTGTTCTTTTTTGGGGTGTATTTGAAGTGTTTTGGGGTCTCCGTTGGGTTTTGTTGGGTTCTCGTTGGTCATCATGGTGGAAAAGGGTAAATTGTGGGTTTTGGAGAAGATCAGGTAGGTTTAGGGTGGTTTTGGGGTGGATCTATGGTTTTGGTGTATTTTCTTCCAGTTTTGGTGGTGATCCTTTTCTTGTTTGGGGTGTTTTTGACGTGTTTTGGTGTCTCCATTAGGTTTTGTTGGGTTCTTGTTTGTCATTATGTTAAATAGGTGTGGATTGTGGGTTTTGGAGAACATCAGGTAGGTTTAGGGTGGTTTTGGGGTGGATCTATGGTTTTGGGGGATTTTCTTCCAGTTTTGGGGGTGATGCCATTCTTGTTTGGGGTGTTTTTGACGTTTTTTGGGGTCTCTGTTGGGTTCTGTTGGGTTCTCGTTGGTCATCGTGTTGGAAAAGGGTAAATTGTGGTTTTTGGAGAAGATCAGGTAGGTTTAGGGTGGTTTTGGGGTGGATCTATGGTTTTGGGGGATTTTCTTCCAGTTTTGGTGGTGATGCCGTTCTTGTTTGGGGTGTTTTTTACGTGTTTTGGGGTCTCCATTAGGTTTTGTTGGGTTCTTGTTTGTCATTATGTTAAATAGGAGTGGATTGTGGGTTTTGGAGAACATCAGGTAGTTTTAGGGTGGTTTTGGGGTGGATCTATGGTTTTGGGGGATTTTCTTCCAGTTTTGGGGGTGATTCCGTTCTTGTTTGGGGTGTTTTTGACGTTTTTTGGGGTCTCTGTTGGGTTCTGTTTGGTTCTCGTTGGTCATCGTGTTGGAAAAGGGTAAATTGTGGGTTTTGGAGAACATCAGGTAGGTTTAGGGTGGTTTTGGGGTGGATCTATGGTTTTGGCGGATTTTCTTCCAGTTTTGGGGGTGATGCCGTTCTTGTTTGGGGTGTTTTTGACGTTTTTTGGGGTCTCCGTTGGGTTTTGTTGGGTTCTCGTTGGTTATCATGGTGGAAAAGGGTAAATTGTGGGTTTTGGAGAAGATCAGGTAGGTTTAGGGTGGTTTTGGGGTGGATCTATGGTTTTGGGGGATTTTCTTCCAGTTTTGGGGGTGATGCCGATATTTTTTGGGGTGTTTTTTACGTGTTTTGGGGTCTCCATTAGGTTTTGTTGGGTTCTTGTTTGTCATTATGTTAAATAGGAGTGGATTGTGGGTTTTGGAGAAGATCAGGTAGGTTTAGGGTGGTTTTGGGGTGGATCTATGGTTTTGGGGGATTTTCTTCCAGTTTTGGGGGTGATGCCGTTCTTGTTTGGGGTGTTTTTGACGTTTTTTGGGGTCTCTGTTGGGTTCTGTTGGGTTCTCGTTGGTCATCGTGTTGGAAAAGGGTAAATTGTGGGTTTTGGAGAAGATCAGGTAGGTTTAGGGTGGTTTTGGGGTGGATCTATGGTTTTGGGGGATTTTCTTCCAGTTTTGGGGGTGATGCCGATATTTTTTGGGGTGTTTTTTACGTGTTTTGGGGTCTCCATTAGGTTTTGTTGGGTTCTTGTTTGTCATTATGTTAAATAGGAGTGGATTGTGGGTTTTGGAGAAGATCAGGTAGGTTTAGGGTGGTTTTGGGGTGGATCTATGGTTTTGGGGGATTTTCTTCCAGTTTTGGTGGTGATGCCGTTCTTGTTTGGGGTGTTTTTGACGTTTTTTGGGGTCTCTGTTGGGTTCTGTTGGGTTCTCGTTGGTCATCGTGTTGGAAAAGGGTAAATTGTGGTTTTTGGAGAACATCAGGTAGGTTTAGGGTGTCTTTGGGGTGGATCTATGGTTTTGGGGGATTTTCTTCCAGTTTTGGGGGTGATGCCGTTCTTGTTTGGGGTGTTTTTGACGTTTTTTGGGGTCTCTGTTTGGTTCTGTTGGGTTCTCGTTGGTCATCGTGTTGGAAAAGGGTAAATTGTGGGTTTTGGAGAACATCAGGTAGGTTTGGGGTGGTTTTGGGGTGGATCTATGGTTTTGGGGGATTTTCTTCCAGTTTTGGGGGTGATGCCGTTCTTGTTTGGGGTGTTTTTGACGTTTTTTGGGGTCTCCGTTGGGTTTTGTTGGGTTCTCGTTGGTTATCATGGTGGAAAAGGGTAAATTGTGGTTTTTGGAGAAGATCAGGTAGGTTTAGGGTGGTTTTGGGGTAGATCTATGGTTTTGGGGGATTTTCTTCCAGTTTTGGGGGTGATGCCGTTCTTGTTTGGGGTGTTTTTGACGTTTTTTGGGGTCTCCGTTGGGTTCTGTTGGGTTCTCGTTGGTCATCGTGTTGTAAAAGTGTAAATTGTGGGTTTTGGAGAACTTCAGGTAGGTTTAGGGGGAGTTTTCGCGTGGATTCATGGTATTTGGGGTTTTCTTCTTTTTGGGGGAGTGATCCTCTCCTTTCTTCGGGTGATTTTGAAGTGTTTTGGGGTTTCCGTTGCGTTTCGTTGAATTCCTAATGTGTTTTATGGTGGTTGGGAGTGTGCTTTGGGATTAGGAGAACATCAGGTAGGTTTAGGGTGTCTTTGGGGTGGATCTATGGTATTTGGGGTTTTCTTCTATTTTTTGGCGTGATCCTGTTCTTTTTTGGGGTGTATTTGAAGTGTTTTGGGGTCTCCGTTGGGTTTTGTTGGGTTCTCGTTGGTCATCATGGTGGAAAAGGGTAAATTGTGGGTTTTGGAGAAGATCAGGTAGGTTTAGGGTGGTTTTGGGGTGGATCTATGGTTTTGGTGTATTTTCTTCCAGTTTTGGGGGTGATGCCGATATTTTTTGGGGTGTTTTTGACGTGTTTTGGTGTCTCCATTAGGTTTTGTTGGGTTCTTGTTTGTCATTATGTTAAATAGGTGTGGATTGTGGGTTTTGGAGAACATCAGGTAGGTTTAGGGTGGTTTTGGGGTGGATCTATGGTTTTGGGGGATTTTCTTCCAGTTTTGGGGGTGATGCCATTCTTGTTTGGGGTGTTTTTGACGTTTTTTGGGGTCTCTGTTGGGTTCTGTTGGGTTCTCGTTGGTCATCGTGTTGGAAAAGGGTAAATTGTGGTTTTTGGAGAAGATCAGGTAGGTTTAGGGTGGTTTTGGGGTGGATCTATGGTTTTGGTGTATTTTCTTCCAGTTTTGGGGGTGATGCCGATATTTTTTGGGGTGTTTTTTACGTGTTTTGGGGTCTCCATTAGGTTTTGTTGGGTTCTTGTTTGTCATTATGTTAAATAGGAGTGGATTGTGGGTTTTGGAGAAGATCAGGTAGGTTTAGGGTGGTTTTGGGGTGGATCTATGGTTTTGGGGGATTTTCTTCCAGTTTTGGGGGTGATGCCGTTCTTGTTTGGGGTGTTTTTGACGTTTTTTGGGGTCTCTGTTGGGTTCTGTTGGGTTCTCGTTGGTCATCGTGTTGGAAAAGGGTAAATTGTGGTTTTTGGAGAACATCAGGTAGGTTTGGGGTGGTTTTGGGGTGGATCTATGGTTTTGGCCGATTTTCTTCCAGTTTTGGGGGTGATGCCGTTCTTGTTTGGGGTGTTTTTGACGTCTTTTGGGGTCTCCGTTGGGTTTTGTTGGGTTCTCGTTGGTTATCATGGTGGAAAAGGGTAAATTGTGGTTTTTGGAGAAGATCAGGTAGGTTTAGGGTGGTTTTGGGGTAGATCTATGGTTTTGGCGTATTTTCTTCCAGTTTTGGGGGTGATGCCGTTCTTGTTTGGGGTGTTTTTGACGTTTTTTGGGGTCTCCGTTGGGTTCTGTTGGGTTCTCGTTGGTCATCGTGTTGTAAAAGTGTAAATTGTGGGTTTTGGAGAACTTCAGGTAGGTTTAGGGGGAGTTTTCGCGTGGATTCATGGTATTTGGGGTTTTCTTCTTTTTGGGGGAGTGATCCTCTCCTTTCTTCGGGTGATTTTGAAGTGTTTTGGGGTTTCCGTTGCGTTTCGTTGAATTCCTAATGTGTTTTATGGTGGTTGGGAGTGTGCTTTGGGATTAGGAGAACATCAGGTAGGTTTAGGGTGTCTTTGGGGTGGATCTATGGTATTTGGGGTTTTCTTCTATTTTTTGGCGTGATCCTGTTCTTTTTTGGGGTGTATTTGAAGTGTTTTGGGGTCTCCGTTGGGTTTTGTTTGGTTCTCGTTGGTCATCATGGTGGAAAAGGGTAAATTGTGGGTTTTGGAGAAGATCAGGTAGGTTTAGGGTGGTTTTGGGGTGGATCTATGGTTTTGGTGTATTTTCTTCCAGTTTTGGTGGTGATCCTTTTCTTGTTTGGGGTGTTTTTGACGTGTTTTGGTGTCTCCATTAGGTTTTGTTGGGTTCTTGTTTGTCATTATGTTAAATAGGAGTGGATTGTGGGTTTTGGAGAACATCAGGTAGTTTTAGGGTGGTTTTGGGGTGGATCTATGGTTTTGGGGGATTTTCTTCCAGTTTTGGGGGTGATTCCGTTCTTGTTTGGGGTGTTTTTGACGTTTTTTGGGGTCTCTGTTGGGTTCTGTTGGGTTCTCGTTGGTCATCGTGTTGGAAAAGTGTAAATTGTGGGTTTTGGAGAACATCAGGTAGGTTTAGGGTGGTTTTGGGGTGGATCTATGGTTTTGGGGGATTTTCTTCCAGTTTTGGGGGTGATGCCGTTCTTGTTTGGGGTGTTTTTGACGTTTTTTGGGGTCTCCGTTGGGTTTTGTTGGGTTCTCGTTGGTTATCATGGTGGAAAAGGGTAAATTGTGGTTTTTGGAGAAGATCAGGTAGGTTTAGGGTGTCTTTGGGGTGGATCTATGGTTTTGGGGGATTTTCTTCCAGTTTTGGGGGTGATGCCGATATTTTTTGGGGTGTTTTTTACGTGTTTTGGGGTCTCCATTAGGTTTTGTTGGGTTCTTGTTTGTCATTATGTTAAATAGGAGTGGATTGTGGGTTTTGGAGAAGATCAGGTAGGTTTAGGGTGGTTTTGGGGTGGATCTATGGTTTTGGGGGATTTTCTTCCAGTTTTGGGGGTGATGCCGATATTTTTTGGGGTGTTTTTTACGTGTTTTGGGGTCTCCATTAGGTTTTGTTGGGTTCTTGTTTGTCATTATGTTAAATAGGAGTGGATTGTGGTTTTTTGGAGAACATCAGGTAGGTTTAGGGTGTCTTTGGGGTGGATCTATGGTTTTGGGGGATTTTCTTCCAGTTTTGGGGGTGATGCCGTTCTTGTTTGGGGTGTTTTTGACGTTTTTTGGGGTCTCTGTTGGGTTCTGTTGGGTTCTCGTTGGTCATCGTGTTGGAAAAGGGTAAATTGTGGGTTTTGGAGAAGATCAGGTAGGTTTAGGGTGGTTTTGGGGTGGATCTATGGTTTTGGGGGATTTTCTTCCAGTTTTGGGGGTGATGCCGATATTTTTTGGGGTGTTTTTTACGTGTTTTGGGGTCTCCATTAGGTTTTGTTGGGTTCTTGTTTGTCATTATGTTAAATAGGAGTGGATTGTGGGTTTTGGAGAAGATCAGGTAGGTTTAGGGTGGTTTTGGGGTGGATCTATGGTTTTGGGGGATTTTCTTCCAGTTTTGGTGGTGATGCCGTTCTTGTTTGGGGTGTTTTTGACGTTTTTTGGGGTCTCTGTTGGGTTCTGTTGGGTTCTCGTTGGTCATCGTGTTGGAAAAGGGTAAATTGTGGTTTTTGGAGAACATCAGGTAGGTTTAGGGTGTCTTTGGGGTGGATCTATGGTTTTGGGGGATTTTCTTCCAGTTTTGGGGGTGATGCCGTTCTTGTTTGGGGTGTTTTTGACGTTTTTTGGGGTCTCTGTTTGGTTCTGTTGGGTTCTCGTTGGTCATCGTGTTGGAAAAGGGTAAATTGTGGGTTTTGGAGAACATCAGGTAGGTTTGGGGTGGTTTTGGGGTGGATCTATGGTTTTGGGGGATTTTCTTCCAGTTTTGGGGGTGATGCCGTTCTTGTTTGGGGTGTTTTTGACGTTTTTTGGGGTCTCCGTTGGGTTTTGTTGGGTTCTCGTTGGTTATCATGGTGGAAAAGGGTAAATTGTGGTTTTTGGAGAAGATCAGGTAGGTTTAGGGTGGTTTTGGGGTGGATCTATGGTTTTGGGGGATTTTCTTCCAGTTTTGGGGGTGATGCCGTTCTTGTTTGGGGTGTTTTTGACGTGTTTTGGGGTCTCCATTAGGTTTTGTTGGGTTCTTGTTTGTCATTATGTTAAATAGGAGTGGATTGTGGGTTTTGGAGAAGATCAGGTAGGTTTAGGGTGGTTTTGGGGTGGATCTATGGTTTTGGGGGATTTTCTTCCAGTTTTGGTGGTGATGCCGTTCTTGTTTGGGGTGTTTTTGACGTTTTTTGGGGTCTCTGTTGGGTTCTGTTGGGTTCTCGTTGGTCATCGTGTTGGAAAAGGGTAAATTGTGGTTTTTGGAGAACATCAGGTAGGTTTAGGGTGTCTTTGGGGTGGATCTATGGTTTTGGGGGATTTTCTTCCAGTTTTGGGGGTGATGCCGTTCTTGTTTGGGGTGTTTTTGACGTTTTTTGGGGTCTCTGTTTGGTTCTGTTGGGTTCTCGTTGGTCATCGTGTTGGAAAAGGGTAAATTGTGGGTTTTGGAGAACATCAGGTAGGTTTGGGGTGGTTTTGGGGTGGATCTATGGTTTTGGGGGATTTTCTTCCAGTTTTGGGGGTGATGCCGTTCTTGTTTGGGGTGTTTTTGACGTTTTTTGGGGTCTCCGTTGGGTTTTGTTGGGTTCTCGTTGGTTATCATGGTGGAAAAGGGTAAATTGTGGTTTTTGGAGAAGATCAGGTAGGTTTAGGGTGGTTTTGGGGTAGATCTATGGTTTTGGCGGATTTTCTTCCAGTTTTGGGGGTGATGCCGTTCTTGTTTGGGGTGTTTTTGACGTTTTTTGGGGTCTCCGTTGGGTTCTGTTGGGTTCTCGTTGGTCATCGTGTTGTAAAAGTGTAAATTGTGGGTTTTGGAGAACTTCAGGTAGGTTTAGGGGGAGTTTTCGCGTGGATTCATGGTATTTGGGGTTTTCTTCTTTTTGGGGGAGTGATCCTCTCCTTTCTTCGGGTGATTTTGAAGTGTTTTGGGGTTTCCGTTGCGTTTCGTTGAATTCCTAATGTGTTTTATGGTGGTTGGGAGTGTGCTTTGGGATTAGGAGAACATCAGGTAGGTTTAGGGTGTCTTTGGGGTGGATCTATGGTATTTGGGGTTTTCTTCTATTTTTTGGCGTGATCCTGTTCTTTTTTGGGGTGTATTTGAAGTGTTTTGGGGTCTCCGTTGGGTTTTGTTTGGTTCTCGTTGGTCATCATGGTGGAAAAGGTAAATTGTGGGTTTTGGAGAAGATCAGGTAGGTTTAGGGTGGTTTTGGGGTGGATCTATGGTTTTGGGGGATTTTCTTCCAGTTTTGGTGGTGATCCTTTTCTTGTTTGGGGTGTTTTTGACGTGTTTTGGTGTCTCCATTAGGTTTTGTTGGGTTCTTGTTTGTCATTATGTTAAATAGGTGTGGATTGTGGGTTTTGGAGAACATCAGGTAGGTTTAGGGTGGTTTTGGGGTGGATCTATGGTTTTGGGGGTTTTCTTCCAGTTTTGGGGGTGATGCCATTCTTGTTTGGGGTGTTTTTGACGTTTTTTGGGGTCTCTGTTGGGTTCTGTTGGGTTCTCGTTGGTCATCGTGTTGGAAAAGGGTAAATTGTGGTTTTTGGAGAAGATCAGGTAGGTTTAGGGTGGTTTTGGGGTGGATCTATGGTTTTGGGGGATTTTCTTCCAGTTTTGGGGGTGATGCCGATATTTTTTGGGGTGTTTTTTACGTGTTTTGGGGTCTCCATTAGGTTTTGTTGGGTTCTTGTTTGTCATTATGTTAAATAGGAGTGGATTGTGGGTTTTGGAGAAGATCAGGTAGGTTTAGGGTGGTTTTGGGGTGGATCTATGGTTTTGGGGGATTTTCTTCCAGTTTTGGGGGTGATGCCGTTCTTGTTTGGGGTGTTTTTTTACGTTTTTTGGGGTCTCTGTTGGGTTCTGTTGGGTTCTCGTTGGTCATCGTGTTGGAAAAGGGTAAATTGTGGTTTTTGGAGAACATCAGGTAGGTTTGGGGTGGTTTTGGGGTGGATCTATGGTTTTGGCCGATTTTCTTCCAGTTTTGGGGGTGATGCCGTTCTTGTTTGGGGTGTTTTTGACGTCTTTTGGGGTCTCCGTTGGGTTTTGTTGGGTTCTCGTTGGTTATCATGGTGGAAAAGGGTAAATTGTGGTTTTTGGAGAAGATCAGGTAGGTTTAGGGTGGTTTTGGGGTAGATCTATGGTTTTGGGGGATTTTCTTCCAGTTTTGGGGGTGATGCCGTTCTTGTTTGGGGTGTTTTTGACGTTTTTTGGGGTCTCCGTTGGGTTCTGTTGGGTTCTCGTTGGTCATCGTGTTGTAAAAGTGTAAATTGTGGGTTTTGGAGAACTTCAGGTAGGTTTAGGGGGAGTTTTCGCGTGGATTCATGGTATTTGGGGTTTTCTTCTTTTTGGGGGAGTGATCCTCTCCTTTCTTCGGGTGATTTTGAAGTGTTTTGGGGTTTCCGTTGCGTTTCGTTGAATTCCTAATGTGTTTTATGGTGGTTGGGAGTGTGCTTTGGGATTAGGAGAACATCAGGTAGGTTTAGGGTGTCTTTGGGGTGGATCTATGGTATTTGGGGTTTTCTTCTATTTTTTGGCGTGATCCTGTTCTTTTTTGGGGTGTATTTGAAGTGTTTTGGGGTCTCCGTTGGGTTTTGTTGGGTTCTCGTTGGTCATCATGGTGGAAAAGGGTAAATTGTGGGTTTTGGAGAAGATCAGGTAGGTTTAGGGTGGTTTTGGGGTGGATCTATGGTTTTGGTGTATTTTCTTCCAGTTTTGGTGGTGATCCTTTTCTTGTTTGGGGTGTTTTTGACGTGTTTTGGTGTCTCCATTAGGTTTTGTTGGGTTCTTGTTTGTCATTATGTTAAATAGGTGTGGATTGTGGGTTTTGGAGAACATCAGGTAGGTTTAGGGTGGTTTTGGGGTGGATCTATGGTTTTGGGGGATTTTCTTCCAGTTTTGGGGGTGATGCCATTCTTGTTTGGGGTGTTTTTGACGTTTTTTGGGGTCTCTGTTGGGTTCTGTTGGGTTCTCGTTGGTCATCGTGTTGGAAAAGGGTAAATTGTGGTTTTTGGAGAAGATCAGGTAGGTTTAGGGTGGTTTTGGGGTGGATCTATGGTTTTGGGGGATTTTCTTCCAGTTTTGGGGGTGATGCCGTTCTTGTTTGGGGTGTTTTTTACGTGTTTTGGGGTCTCCATTAGGTTTTGTTGGGTTCTTGTTTGTCATTATGTTAAATAGGAGTGGATTGTGGGTTTTGGAGAACATCAGGTAGTTTTAGGGTGGTTTTGGGGTGGATCTATGGTTTTGGGGGATTTTCTTCCAGTTTTGGGGGTGATTCCGTTCTTGTTTGGGGTGTTTTTGACGTTTTTTGGGGTCTCTGTTGGGTTCTGTTGGGTTCTCGTTGGTCATCGTGTTGGAAAAGGGTAAATTGTGGGTTTTGGAGAACATCAGGTAGGTTTAGGGTGGTTTTGGGGTGGATCTATGGTTTTGGCGGATTTTCTTCCAGTTTTGGGGGTGATGCCGTTCTTGTTTGGGGTGTTTTTGACGTTTTTTGGGGTCTCCGTTGGGTTTTGTTGGGTTCTCGTTGGTTATCATGGTGGAAAAGGGTAAATTGTGGGTTTTGGAGAAGATCAGGTAGGTTTAGGGTGGTTTTGGGGTGGATCTATGGTTTTGGGGGATTTTCTTCCAGTTTTGGGGGTGATGCCGATATTTTTTGGGGTGTTTTTTACGTGTTTTGGGGTCTCCATTAGGTTTTGTTGGGTTCTTGTTTGTCATTATGTTAAATAGGAGTGGATTGTGGGTTTTGGAGAACATCAGGTAGGTTTAGGGTGGTTTTGGGGTGGATCTATGGTTTTGGGGGATTTTCTTCCAGTTTTGGGGGTGATGCCGTCTTGTTTGGGGTGTTTTTGACGTTTTTTGGGGTCTCTGTTGGGTTCTGTTGGGTTCTCGTTGGTCATCGTGTTGGAAAAGGGTAATTGTGGGTTTTGGAGAAGATCAGGTAGGTTTAGGGTGGTTTTGGGGTGGATCTATGGTTTTGGGGGATTTTCTTCCAGTTTTGGGGGTGATGCCGATATTTTTTGGGGTGTTTTTTACGTGTTTTGGGGTCTCCATTAGGTTTTGTTGGGTTCTTGTTTGTCATTATGTTAAATAGGAGTGGATTGTGGGTTTTGGAGAAGATCAGGTAGGTTTAGGGTGGTTTTGGGGTGGATCTATGGTTTTGGGGGATTTTCTTCCAGTTTTGGTGGTGATGCCGTTCTTGTTTGGGGTGTTTTTGACGTTTTTTGGGGTCTCTGTTGGGTTCTGTTGGGTTCTCGTTGGTCATCGTGTTGGAAAAGGGTAAATTGTGGTTTTTGGAGAACATCAGGTAGGTTTAGGGTGTCTTTGGGGTGGATCTATGGTTTTGGGGGATTTTCTTCCAGTTTTGGGGGTGATGCCGTTCTTGTTTGGGGTGTTTTTGACGTTTTTTGGGGTCTCTGTTTGGTTCTGTTGGGTTCTCGTTGGTCATCGTGTTGGAAAAGGGTAAATTGTGGGTTTTGGAGAACATCAGGTAGGTTTGGGGTGGTTTTGGGGTGGATCTATGGTTTTGGGGGATTTTCTTCCAGTTTTGGGGGTGATGCCGTTCTTGTTTGGGGTGTTTTTGACGTTTTTTGGGGTCTCCGTTGGGTTTTGTTGGGTTCTCGTTGGTTATCATGGTGGAAAAGGGTAAATTGTGGTTTTTGGAGAAGATCAGGTAGGTTTAGGGTGGTTTTGGGGTAGATCTATGGTTTTGGGGGATTTTCTTCCAGTTTTGGGGGTGATGCCGTTCTTGTTTGGGGTGTTTTTGACGTTTTTTGGGGTCTCCGTTGGGTTCTGTTGGGTTCTCGTTGGTCATCGTGTTGTAAAAGTGTAAATTGTGGGTTTTGGAGAACTTCAGGTAGGTTTAGGGGGAGTTTTCGCGTGGATTCATGGTATTTGGGGTTTTCTTCTTTTTGGGGGAGTGATCCTCTCCTTTCTTCGGGTGATTTTGAAGTGTTTTGGGGTTTCCGTTGCGTTTCGTTGAATTCCTAATGTGTTTTATGGTGGTTGGGAGTGTGCTTTGGGATTAGGAGAACATCAGGTAGGTTTAGGGTGTCTTTGGGGTGGATCTATGGTATTTGGGGTTTTCTTCTATTTTTTGGCGTGATCCTGTTCTTTTTTGGGGTGTATTTGAAGTGTTTTGGGGTCTCCGTTGGGTTTTGTTGGGTTCTCGTTGGTCATCATGGTGGAAAAGGGTAAATTGTGGGTTTGGAGAAGATCAGGTAGGTTTAGGGTGGTTTTGGGGTGGATCTATGGTTTTGGTGTATTTTCTTCCAGTTTTGGGGGTGATGCCGATATTTTTTGGGGTGTTTTTGACGTGTTTTGGGGTCTCCATTAGGTTTTGTTGGGTTCTTGTTTGTCATTATGTTAAATAGGTGTGGATTGTGGGTTTTGGAGAACATCAGGTAGGTTTAGGGTGGTTTTGGGGTGGATCTATGGTTTTGGGGGATTTTCTTCCAGTTTTGGGGGTGATGCCATTCTTGTTTGGGGTGTTTTTGACGTTTTTTGGGGTCTCTGTTGGGTTCTGTTGGGTTCTCGTTGGTCATCGTGTTGGAAAAGGGTAAATTGTGGTTTTTGGAGAAGATCAGGTAGGTTTAGGGTGGTTTTGGGGTGGATCTATGGTTTTGGGGGATTTTCTTCCAGTTTTGGGGGTGATGCCGATATTTTTTGGGGTGTTTTTTACGTGTTTTGGGGTCTCCATTAGGTTTTGTTGGGTTCTTGTTTGTCATTATGTTAAATAGGAGTGGATTGTGGGTTTTGGAGAAGATCAGGTAGGTTTAGGGTGGTTTTGGGGTGGATCTATGGTTTTGGGGGATTTTCTTCCAGTTTTGGGGGTGATGCCGTTCTTGTTTGGGGTGTTTTTGACGTTTTTTGGGGTCTCTGTTGGGTTCTGTTGGGTTCTCGTTGGTCATCGTGTTGGAAAAGGGTAAATTGTGGTTTTTGGAGAACATCAGGTAGGTTTGGGGTGGTTTTGGGTGGATCTATGGTTTTGGCCGATTTTCTTCCAGTTTTGGGGGTGATGCCGTTCTTGTTTGGGGTGTTTTTGACGTCTTTTGGGGTCTCCGTTGGGTTTTGTTGGGTTCTCGTTGGTTATCATGGTGGAAAAGGGTAAATTGTGGTTTTTGGAGAAGATCAGGTAGGTTTAGGGTGGTTTTGGGGTAGATCTATGGTTTTGGCGTATTTTCTTCCAGTTTTGGGGGTGATGCCGTTCTTGTTTGGGGTGTTTTTGACGTTTTTTGGGGTCTCCGTTGGGTTCTGTTGGGTTCTCGTTGGTCATCGTGTTGTAAAAGTGTAAATTGTGGGTTTTGGAGAACTTCAGGTAGGTTTAGGGGGAGTTTTCGCGTGGATTCATGGTATTTGGGGTTTTCTTCTTTTTGGGGGAGTGATCCTCTCCTTTCTTCGGGTGATTTTGAAGTGTTTTGGGGTTTCCGTTGCGTTTCGTTGAATTCCTAATGTGTTTTATGGTGGTTGGGAGTGTGCTTTGGGATTAGGAGAACATCAGGTAGGTTTAGGGTGTCTTTGGGGTGGATCTATGGTATTTGGGGTTTTCTTCTATTTTTTGGCGTGATCCTGTTCTTTTTTGGGGTGTATTTGAAGTGTTTTGGGGTCTCCGTTGGGTTTTGTTTGGTTCTCGTTGGTCATCATGGTGGAAAAGGGTAAATTGTGGGTTTTGGAGAAGATCAGGTAGGTTTAGGGTGGTTTTGGGGTGGATCTATGGTTTGGGGGATTTTCTTCCAGTTTTGGTGGTGATCCTTTTCTTGTTTGGGGTGTTTTTGACGTGTTTTGGTGTCTCCATTAGGTTTTGTTGGGTTCTTGTTTGTCATTATGTTAAATAGGAGAGGATTGTGGGTTTTGGAGAACATCAGGTAGTTTTAGGGTGGTTTTGGGGTGGATCTATGGTTTTGGGGGATTTTCTTCCAGTTTTGGGGGTGATTCCGTTCTTGTTTGGGGTGTTTTTGACGTTTTTTGGGGTCTCTGTTGGGTTCTGTTGGGTTCTCGTTGGTCATCGTGTTGGAAAAGGGTAAATTGTGGGTTTTGGAGAACATCAGGTAGGTTTAGGGTGGTTTTGGGGTGGATCTATGGTTTTGGCGGATTTTCTTCCAGTTTTGGGGGTGATGCCGTTCTTGTTTGGGGTGTTTTTGACGTTTTTGGGGTCTCCGTTGGGTTTTGTTGGGTTCTCGTTGGTTATCATGGTGGAAAAGGGTAAATTGTGGTTTTTGGAGAAGATCAGGTAGGTTTAGGGTGGTTTTGGGGTGGATCTATGGTTTTGGGGGATTTTCTTCCAGTTTTGGGGGTGATGCCGATATTTTTTGGGGTGTTTTTTACGTGTTTTGGGGTCTCCATTAGGTTTTGTTGGGTTCTTGTTTGTCATTATGTTAAATAGGAGTGGATTGTGGGTTTTGGAGAAGATCAGGTAGGTTTAGGGTGGTTTTGGGGTGGATCTATGGTTTTGGGGGATTTTCTTCCAGTTTTGGGGGTGATGCCGATATTTTTTGGGGTGTTTTTTACGTGTTTTGGGGTCTCCATTAGGTTTTGTTGGGTTCTTGTTTGTCATTATGTTAAATAGGAGTGGATTGTGGGTTTTGGAGAACATCAGGTAGGTTTAGGGTGGTTTTGGGGTGGATCTATGGTTTTGGGGGATTTTCTTCCAGTTTTGGGGGTGATGCCGTTCTTGTTTGGGGTGTTTTTGACGTTTTTTGGGGTCTCTGTTGGGTTCTGTTGGGTTCTCGTTGGTCATCGTGTTGGAAAAGGGTAAATTGTGGGTTTTGGAGAAGATCAGGTAGGTTTAGGGTGGTTTTGGGGTGGATCTATGGTTTTGGGGGATTTTCTTCCAGTTTTGGGGGTGATGCCGATATTTTTTGGGGTGTTTTTTACGTTTTTTGGGGTCTCCATTAGGTTTTGTTGGGTTCTTGTTTGTCATTATGTTAAATAGGAGTGGATTGTGGGTTTTGGAGAAGATCAGGTAGGTTTAGGGTGGTTTTGGGGTGGATCTATGGTTTTGGGGGATTTTCTTCCAGTTTTGGTGGTGATGCCGTTCTTGTTTGGGGTGTTTTTGACGTTTTTTGGGGTCTCTGTTGGGTTCTGTTGGGTTCTCGTTGGTCATCGTGTTGGAAAAGGGTAAATTGTGGTTTTTGGAGAACATCAGGTAGGTTTAGGGTGTCTTTGGGGTGGATCTATGGTTTTGGGGGATTTTCTTCCAGTTTTGGGGGTGATGCCGTTCTTGTTTGGGGTGTTTTTGACGTTTTTTGGGGTCTCTGTTTGGTTCTGTTGGGTTCTCGTTGGTCATCGTGTTGGAAAAGGGTAAATTGTGGGTTTTGGAGAACATCAGGTAGGTTTGGGGTGGTTTTGGGGTGGATCTATGGTTTTGGGGGATTTTCTTCCAGTTTTGGGGGTGATGCCGTTCTTGTTTGGGGTGTTTTTGACGTTTTTGGGGTCTCCGTTGGGTTTTGTTGGGTTCTCGTTGGTTATCATGGTGGAAAAGGGTAAATTGTGGTTTTTGGAGAAGATCAGGTAGGTTTAGGGTGGTTTTGGGGTGGATCTATGGTTTTGGGGGATTTTCTTCCAGTTTTGGGGGTGATGCCGATATTTTTTGGGGTGTTTTTTACGTGTTTTGGGGTCTCCATTAGGTTTTGTTGGGTTCTTGTTTGTCATTATGTTAAATAGGAGTGGATTGTGGGTTTTGGAGAAGATCAGGTAGGTTTAGGGTGGTTTTGGGGTGGATCTATGGTTTTGGGGGATTTTCTTCCAGTTTTGGTGGTGATGCCGTTCTTGTTTGGGGTGTTTTTGACGTTTTTTGGGGTCTCTGTTGGGTTCTGTTGGGTTCTCGTTGGTCATCGTGTTGGAAAAGGGTAAATTGTGGTTTTTGGAGAACATCAGGTAGGTTTAGGGTGTCTTTGGGGTGGATCTATGGTTTTGGGGGATTTTCTTCCAGTTTTGGGGGTGATGCCGTTCTTGTTTGGGGTGTTTTTGACGTTTTTTGGGGTCTCTGTTTGGTTCTGTTGGGTTCTCGTTGGTCATCGTGTTGGAAAAGGGTAAATTGTGGGTTTTGGAGAACATCAGGTAGGTTTGGGGTGGTTTTGGGGTGGATCTATGGTTTTGGGGGATTTCTTCCAGTTTTGGGGGTGATGCCGTTCTTGTTTGGGGTGTTTTTGACGTCTTTTGGGGTCTCCGTTGGGTTTTGTTGGGTTCTCGTTGGTTTCATGGTGGAAAAGGGTAAATTGTGGTTTTTGGAGAAGATCAGGTAGGTTTAGGGTGGTTTTGGGGTAGATCTATGGTTTTGGCGGATTTTCTTCCAGTTTTGGGGGTGATGCCGTTCTTGTTTGGGGTGTTTTTGACGTTTTTTGGGGTCTCCGTTGGGTTCTGTTGGGTTCTCGTTGGTCATCGTGTTGTAAAAGTGTAAATTGTGGGTTTTGGAGAACTTCAGGTAGGTTTAGGGGGAGTTTTCGCGTGGATTCATGGTATTTGGGGTTTTCTTCTTTTTGGGGGAGTGATCCTCTCCTTTCTTCGGGTGATTTTGAAGTGTTTTGGGGTTTCCGTTGCGTTTCGTTGAATTCCTAATGTGTTTTATGGTGGTTGGGAGTGTGCTTTGGGATTAGGAGAACATCAGGTAGGTTTAGGGTGTCTTTGGGGTGGATCTATGGTATTTGGGGTTTTCTTCTATTTTTTGGCGTGATCCTGTTCTTTTTTGGGGTGTATTTGAAGTGTTTTGGGGTCTCCGTTGGGTTTTGTTTGGTTCTCGTTGGTCATCATGGTGGAAAAGGGTAAATTGTGGGTTTTGGAGAAGATCAGGTAGGTTTAGGGTGGTTTTGGGGTGGATCTATGGTTTTGGGGGATTTTCTTCCAGTTTTGGTGGTGATCCTTTTCTTGTTTGGGGTGTTTTTGACGTGTTTTGGTGTCTCCATTAGGTTTTGTTGGGTTCTTGTTTGTCATTATGTTAAATAGGTGTGGATTGTGGGTTTTGGAGAACATCAGGTAGGTTTAGGGTGGTTTTGGGGTGGATCTATGGTTTTGGGGGATTTTCTTCCAGTTTTGGGGGTGATGCCGTTCTTGTTTGGGGTGTTTTTGACGTTTTTTGGGGTCTCTGTTGGGTTCTGTTTGGGTTCTCGTTGGTCATCGTGTTGGAAAAGTGTAAATTGTGGGTTTTGGAGAAGATCAGGTAGGTTTAGGGTGGTTTTGGGGTGGATCTATGGTTTTGGCGTATTTTCTTCCAGTTTTGGGGGTGATGCCGATATTTTTGGGGTGTTTTTTACGTGTTTTGGGGTCTCCATTAGGTTTTGTTGGGTTCTTGTTTGTCATTATGTTAAATAGGAGTGGATTGTGGGTTTTGGAGAACATCAGGTAGGTTTAGGGTGGTTTTGGGGTGGATCTATGGTTTTGGGGGATTTTCTTCCAGTTTTGGGGGTGATGCCGTTCTTGTTTGGGGTGTTTTTGACGTTTTTTGGGGTCTCCGTTGGGTTTTGTTGGGTTCTCGTTGGTTATCATGGTGGAAAAGGGTAAATTGTGGTTTTTGGAGAAGATCAGGTAGGTTTAGGGTGGTTTTGGGGTGGATCTATGGTTTTGGGGGATTTTCTTCCAGTTTTGGGGGTGATGCCGTTCTTGTTTGGGGTGTTTTTGACGTTTTTTGGGGTCTCTGTTGGGTTCTGTTGGGTTCTCGTTGGTCATCGTGTTGGAAAAGGGTAAATTGTGGGTTTTGGAGAACATCAGGTAGGTTTAGGGTGGTTTTGGGGTGGATCTATGGTTTTGGGGGATTTTCTTCCAGTTTTGGGGGTGATGCCGTTCTTGTTTGGGGTGTTTTTGACGTTTTTTGGGGTCTCCGTTGGGTTCTGTTGGGTTCTCGTTGGTTATCATGGTGGAAAAGGGTAAATTGTGGGTTTTGGAGAACATCAGGTAGGTTTAGGGTGGTTTTGGGGTGGATCTATGGTTTTGGGGGATTTTCTTCCAGTTTTGGGGGTGATGCCGATATTTTTTGTGGTGTTTTTTACGTGTTTTGGGGTCTCCATTAGGTTTTGTTGGGTTCTTGTTTGTCATTATGTTAAATAGGAGTGGATTGTGGGTTTTGGAGAACATCAGGTAGGTTTAGGGTGTCTTTGGGGTGGATCTATGGTTTTGGGGGTTTTCTTCCAGTTTTGGGGGTGATGCCGTTCTTGTTTGGGGTATTTTTTAAGGTTTTTGTGGTCTCTGTTTGGTTTTGTTGGGTTCTCGTTGGTCATCGTGTTGTAAAAGTGTAAATTGTGGGTTTTGGAGAACATCAGGTAGGTTTGGGGTGGTTTTGGGGTGGATCTATGTTTTTGGCGGATTTTCTTCCAGTTTTGGGGGTGATGCCGTTCTTGTTTGGGGTGTTTTTGTCGTTTTTTGGGGTCTCCGTTGGGTTTTGTTGGGTTCTCGTTGGTCATCGTGTTGGAAAAGGGTAAATTGTGGGTTTTGGAGAACATCCGGTAGGTTTAGGGTGTCTTTGAGGTGGACCTATGGTTTTGGGGGATTTTCTTCAATTTTTGGTGGTGATGCCGTTCTTGTTTGGGGTGTTTTTGACGTTTTTTGGGGTCTCTGTTGGGTTCTGTTGGGTTCTCGTTGGTCATCGTGTTGGAAAAGGGTAAATTGTGGGTTTTGGAGAACATCAGGTAGGTTTAGGGTGGTTTTGGGGTGGATCTATGGTTTTGGGGGATTTTCTTCCAGTTTTGGGGGTGATGCCGATATTTTTTGGGGTGTTTTTTACGTGTTTTGGGGTCTCCATTAGGTTTTGTTGGGTTCTTGTTTGTCATTATGTTAAATAGGAGTGGATTGTGGGTTTTGGAGAACATCAGGTAGGTTTAGGGTGGTTTTGTGGTGGATCTATGGTTTTGGGGGATTTTCTTCCAGTTTTGGGGGTGATGCCGTTCTTGTTTGGGGTGTTTTTGACGTTTTTTGGGGTCTCTGTTGGGTTCTGTTGGGTTCTCGTTGGTCATCGTGTTGGAAAAGGGTAAATTGTGGTTTTTGGAGAAGATCAGGTAGGTTTAGGGTGTCTTTGGGGTGGATCTATGGTTTTGGGGGTTTTCTTCCAGTTTTGGGGGTGATGCCGTTCTTGTTTGGGGTATTTTTTAAGGTTTTTGTGGTCTCTGTTTGGTTTTGTTGGGTTCTCGTTGGTCATCGTGTTGTAAAAGTGTAAATTGTGGGTTTTGGAGAACTTCAGGTAGGTTTAGGGGGAGTTTTCGCGTGGATTCATGGTATTTGGGGTTTTCTTCTTTTTGGGGGAGTGATCCTCTCCTTTCTTCGGGTGATTTTGAAGTGTTTTGGGGTTTCCGTTGCGTTTCGTTGAATTCCTAATGTGTTTTATGGTGGTTTGGAGTGTGCTTTGGGATTAGGAGAACATCAGGTAGGTTTAGGGTGTCTTTGGGGTGGATCTATGGTATTTGGGGTTTTCTTCTATTTTTTGGCGTGATCCTGTTCTTTTTTGGGGTGTATTTGAAGTGTTTTGGGGTCTCCGTTGGGTTTTGTTTGGTTCTCGTTGGTCATCATGGTGGAAAAGGGTAAATTGTGGGTTTTGGAGAAGATCAGGTAGGTTTAGGGTGGTTTTGGGGTGGATCTATGGTTTTGGGGGATTTTCTTCCAGTTTTGGTGGTGATCCTTTTCTTGTTTGGGGTGTTTTTGACGTGTTTTGGTGTCTCCATTAGGTTTAGTTGGGTTCTTGTTTGTCATTATGTTAAATAGGTGTGGATTGTGGGTTTTGGAGAACATCAGGTAGGTTTAGGGTGGTTTTGGGGTGGATCTATGGTTTTGGGGGATTTTCTTCCAGTTTTGGGGGTGATGCCGTTCTTGTTTGGGGTGTTTTTGACGTTTTTTGGGGTCTCTGTGTGGTTCTGTTGGGTTCTCGTTGGTCATCGTGTTGGAAAAGGGTAAATTGTGGTTTTTGGAGAAGATCAGGTAGGTTTAGGGTGGTTTTGGGGTGGATCTATGGTTTTGGGGGATTTTCTTCCAGTTTTGGGGGTGATGCCGTTCTTGTTTGGGGTGTTTTTTACGTGTTTTGGGGTCTCCATTAGGTTTTGTTGGATTCTTGTTTGTCATTATGTTAAATAGGAGTGGATTGTGGGTTTTGGAGAACATCAGGTAGTTTTAGGGTGGTTTTGGGGTGGATCTATGGTTTTGGGGGATTTTCTTCCAGTTTTGGGGGTGATGCCGTTCTTGTTTGGGGTGTTTTTGACGTTTTTTGGGGTCTCTGTTGGGTTCTGTTGGGTTCTCGTTGGTCATCGTGTTGGAAAAGTGTAAATTGTGGGTTTTGGAGAACATCAGGTAGGTTTAGGGTGGTTTTGGGGTGGATCTATGGTTTTGGCGGATTTTCTTCCAGTTTTGGGGGTGATGCCGTTCTTGTTTGGGGTGTTTTTGACGTTTTTTGGGGTCTCCGTTGGGTTTTGTTGGGTTCTCGTTGGTTATCATGGTGGAAAAGGGTAAATTGTGGGTTTTGGAGAAGATCAGGTAGGTTTAGGGTGGTTTTGGGGTGGATCTATGGTTTTGGCGTATTTTCTTCCAGTTTTGGGGGTGATGCCGATATTTTTTGGGGTGTTTTTTACGTGTTTTGGGGTCTCCATTAGGTTTTGTTGGGTTCTTGTTTGTCATTATGTTAAATAGGAGTGGATTGTGGGTTTTGGAGAACATCAGGTAGGTTTAGCGTGGTTTTGGGGTGGATCTATGGTTTTGGGGGATTTTCTTCCAGTTTTGGTGGTGATGCCGTTCTTGTTTGGGGTGTTTTTGACGTTTTTTGGGGTCTCTGTTGGGTTCTGTTGGGTTCTCGTTGGTCATCGTGTTGGAAAAGGGTAAATTGTGGGTTTTGGAGAAGATCAGGTAGGTTTAGGGTGGTTTTGGGGTGGATCTATGGTTTTGGGGGATTTTCTTCCAGTTTTGGGGGTGATGCCGATATTTTTTGGGGTGTTTTTTACGTGTTTTGGGGTCTCCATTAGGTTTTGTTGGGTTCTTGTTTGTCATTATGTTAAATAGGAGTGGATTGTGGGTTTTGGAGAACATCAGGTAGGTTTAGGGTGGTTTTGGGGTGGATCTATGGTTTTGGGGGATTTTCTTCCAATTTTGGGGGTGATGCCGTTCTTGTTTGGGGTGTTTTTGACGTTTTTTGGGGTCTCTGTTGGGTTCTGTTGGGTTCTCGTTGGTCATCGTGTTGGAAAAGGGTAAATTGTGGTTTTTGGAGAACATCAGGTAGGTTTAGGGTGGTTTTGGGGTGGATCTATGGTTTTGGGGGTTTTCTTCCAGTTTTGGGGGTGATGCCATTCTTGTTTGGGGTATTTTTTAAGGTTTTTGTGGTCTCTGTTTGGTTTTGTTGGGTTCTCGTTGGTCATCGTGTTGGAAAAGGGTAAATTGTGGGTTTTGGAGAACTTCAGGTAGGTTTAGGGGGAGGTTTCGCGTGGATTCATGGTATTTGGGGTTTTCTTCTTTTTGGGGGAGTGATCCTCTCCTTTCTTCGGGTGATTTTGAAGTGTTTTGGGGTTTCCGTTGCGTTTCGTTGAATTCCTAATGTGTTTTATGGTGGTTGGGAGTGTGCTTTGGGATTAGGAGAACATCAGGTAGGTTTAGGGTGTCTTTGGGGTGGATCTATGGTATTTGGGGTTTTCTTCTATTTTTTGGCGTGATCCTGTTCTTTTTTGGGGTGTATTTGAAGTGTTTTGGGGTCTCCGTTGGGTTTTGTTGGGTTCTCGTTGGTCATCATGGTGGAAAAGGGTAAATTGTGGGTTTTGGAGAAGATCAGGTAGGTTTAGGGTGGTTTTGGGGTGGATCTATGGTTTTGGGGGATTTTCTTCCAGTTTTGGGGGTGATGCCGATATTTTTTGGGGTGTTTTTTACGTGTTTTGGGGTCTCCATTAGGTTTTGTTGGGTTCTTGTTTGTCATTATGTTAAATAGGAGTGGATTGTGGGTTTTGGAGAACATCAGGTAGGTTTAGGGTGTCTTTGGGGTGGATCTATGGTTTTGGGGGTTTTCTTCCAGTTTTGGGGGTGATGCCGTTCTGTTTGGGGTATTTTTTAAGGTTTTTGTGGTCTCTGTTTGGTTTTGTTGGGTTCTCGTTGGTCATCGTGTTGGAAAAGTGTAAATTGTGGGTTTTGGAGAACATCAGGTAGGTTTGGGGTGGTTTTGGGGTGGATCTATGGTTTTGGGGGATTTTCTTCCAGTTTTGGGGGTGATGCCGTTCTTGTTTGGGGTGTTTTTGTCGTTTTTTGGGGTCTCCGTTGGGTTTTGTTGGGTTCTCGTTGGTCATCGTGTTGGAAAAGGGTAAATTGTGGTTTTTGGAGAAGATCAGGTAGGTTTAGGGTGGTTTTGGGGTGGATCTATGGTTTTGGCGTATTTTCTTCCAGTTTTGGGGGTGATGCCGATATTTTTTGGGGTGTTTTTTAACGTGTTTTGGGGTCTCCATTAGGTTTTGTTGGGTTCTTGTTTGTCATTATGTTAAATAGGAGTGGATTGTGGGTTTTGGAGAAGATCAGGTAGTTTTAGGGTGGTTTTGGGGTGGATCTATGGTTTTGGGGGATTTTCTTCCAGTTTTGGTGGTGATGCCGTTCTTGTTTGGGGTGTTTTTGACGTGTTTTGGGGTCTCCATTAGGTTTTGTTGGGTTCTTGTTTGTCATTATGTTAAATAGGTGTGGATTGTGGTTTTTGGAGAAGATCAGGTAGGTTTAGGGTGGTTTTGGGGTGGATCTATGGTTTTGGGGGATTTTATTCCAGTTTTGGGGGTGATGCCGTTCTTGTTTGTGGTGTTTTTGACGTTTTTTGGGGTCTCTGTTGGGTTCTGTTGGGTTCTCGTTGGTCATCGTGTTGGAAAAGGGTAAATTGTGGTTTTTGGAGAAGATCAGGTAGGTTTAGGGTGGTTTTGGGGTGGATCTATGGTTTTGGCGTATTTTCTTCCAGTTTTGGGGGTGATGCTGATATTTTTTGGGGTGTTTTTTACGTGTTTTGGGGTCTCCATTAGGTTTTGTTGGGTTCTTGTTTGTCATTATGTTAAATAGGAGTGGATTGTGGGTTTTGGAGAAGATCAGGTAGCTTTAGGGTGGTTTTGGGGTGGATCTATGGTTTTGGGGGATTTTCTTCCAGTTTTGGTGGTGATGCCGTTCTTGTTTGGGGTGTTTTTGACGTTTTTTGGGGTCTCTGTTGGGTTCTGTTGGGTTCTCGTTGGTCATCGTGTTGGAAAAGGGTAAATTGTGGTTTTTGGAGAAGATCAGGTAGGTTTAGGGTGGTTTTGGGGTGGATCTATGGTTTTGGCGTATTTTCTTCCAGTTTTGGGGGTGATGCCGATATTTTTTGGGGTGTTTTTTAACGTGTTTTGGGGTCTCCATTAGGTTTTGTTGGGTTCTTGTTTGTCATTATGTTAAATAGGAGTGGATTGTGGGTTTTGGAGAAGATCAGGTAGTTTTAGGGTGGTTTTGGGGTGGATCTATGGTTTTGGGGGATTTTCTTCCAGTTTTGGTGGTGATGCCGTTCTTGTTTGGGGTGTTTTTGACGTGTTTTGGGGTCTCCATTAGGTTTTGTTGGGTTCTTGTTTGTCATTATGTTAAATAGGTGTGGATTGTGGTTTTTGGAGAAGATCAGGTAGGTTTAGGGTGGTTTTGGGGTGGATCTATGGTTTTGGGGGATTTTATTCCAGTTTTGGGGGTGATGCCGTTCTTGTTTGTGGTGTTTTTGACGTTTTTTGGGGTCTCTGTTGGGTTCTGTTGGGTACTCGTTGGTCATCGTGTTGGAAAAGGGTAAATTGTGGTTTTTGGAGAAGATCAGGTAGGTTTAGGGTGGTTTTGGGGTGGATCTATGGTTTTGGCGTATTTTCTTCCAGTTTTGGGGGTGATGCTGATATTTTTTGGGGTGTTTTTTACGTGTTTTGGGGTCTCCATTAGGTTTTGTTGGGTTCTTGTTTGTCATTATGTTAAATAGGAGTGGATTGTGGGTTTTGGAGAAGATCAGGTAGCTTTAGGGTGGTTTTGGGGTGGATCTATGGTTTTGGGGGATTTTCTTCCAGTTTTGGTGGTGATGCCGTTCTTGTTTGGGGTGTTTTTGACGTTTTTTGGGGTCTCTGTTGGGTTCTGTTGGGTTCTCGTTGGTCATCGTGTTGGAAAAGGGTAAATTGTGGTTTTTGGAGAACATCAGGTAGGTTTAGGGTGGTTTTGGGGTGGATCTATGGTTTTGGGGGATTTTCTTCCAGTTTTGGGGGTGATGCCGTTCTTGTTTGGGGTGTTTTTGACGTTTTTTGGGGTCTCTGTTGGGTTCTGTTGGGTTCTCGTTGGTCATCGTGTTGGAAAAGGGTAAATTGTGGTTTTTGGAGAACATCAGGTAGGTTTAGGGTGGTTTTGGGGTGGATCTATGGTTTTGGCGGATTTTCTTCCAGTTTTGGGGGTGATGCCGTTCTTGTTTGGGGTGTTTTTGACGTTTTTTGGGGTCTCCGTTGGGTTTTGTTGGGTTCTCGTTGGTTATCATGGTGGAAAAGGGTAAATTGTGGGTTTTGGAGAACATCAGGTAGGTTTAGGGTGGTTTTGGGGTGGATCTATGGTTTTGGCGGATTTTCTTCCAGTTTTGGGGGTGATGCCATTCTTGTTTGGGGTATTTTTTAAGGTTTTTGTGGTCTCTGTTTGGTTTTGTTGGGTTCTCGTTGGTCATCGTGTTGGAAAAGGGTAAATTGTGGGTTTTGGAGAACTTCAGGTAGGTTTAGGGGGAGGTTTCGCGTGGATTCATGGTATTTGGGGTTTTCTTCTTTTTGGGGGAGTGATCCTCTCCTTTCTTCGGGTGATTTTGAAGTGTTTTGGGGTTTCCGTTGCGTTTCGTTGAATTCCTAATGTGTTTTATGGTGGTTGGGAGTGTGCTTTGGGATTAGGAGAACATCAGGTAGGTTTAGGGTGTCTTTGGGGTGGATCTATGGTATTTGGGGTTTTCTTCTATTTTTTGGCGTGATCCTGTTCTTTTTTGGGGTGTATTTGAAGTGTTTTGGGGTCTCCGTTGGGTTTTGTTGGGTTCTCGTTGGTCATCATGGTGGAAAAGGGTAAATTGTGGGTTTTGGAGAAGATCAGGTAGGTTTAGGGTGGTTTTGGGGTGGATCTATGGTTTTGGGGGATTTTCTTCCAGTTTTGGGGGTGATGCCGATATTTTTTGGGGTGTTTTTTACGTGTTTTGGGGTCTCCATTAGGTTTTGTTGGGTTCTTGTTTGTCATTATGTTAAATAGGAGTGGATTGTGGGTTTTGGAGAACATCAGGTAGGTTTAGGGTGTCTTTGGGGTGGATCTATGGTTTTGGGGGTTTTCTTCCAGTTTTGGGGGTGATGCCGTTCTGTTTGGGGTATTTTTTAAGGTTTTTGTGGTCTCTGTTTGGTTTTGTTGGGTTCTCGTTGGTCATCGTGTTGGAAAAGTGTAAATTGTGGGTTTTGGAGAACATCAGGTAGGTTTGGGGTGGTTTTGGGGTGGATCTATGGTTTTGGGGGATTTTCTTCCAGTTTTGGGGGTGATGCCGTTCTTGTTTGGGGTGTTTTTGTCGTTTTTTGGGGTCTCCGTTGGGTTTTGTTGGGTTCTCGTTGGTCATCGTGTTGGAAAAGGGTAAATTGTGGTTTTTGGAGAAGATCAGGTAGGTTTAGGGTGGTTTTGGGGTGGATCTATGGTTTTGGCGTATTTTCTTCCAGTTTTGGGGGTGATGCCGATATTTTTTGGGGTGTTTTTTAACGTGTTTTGGGGTCTCCATTAGGTTTTGTTGGGTTCTTGTTTGTCATTATGTTAAATAGGAGTGGATTGTGGGTTTTGGAGAAGATCAGGTAGTTTTAGGGTGGTTTTGGGGTGGATCTATGGTTTTGGGGGATTTTCTTCCAGTTTTGGTGGTGATGCCGTTCTTGTTTGGGGTGTTTTTGACGTGTTTTGGGGTCTCCATTAGGTTTTGTTGGGTTCTTGTTTGTCATTATGTTAAATAGGTGTGGATTGTGGTTTTTGGAGAAGATCAGGTAGGTTTAGGGTGGTTTTGGGGTGGATCTATGGTTTTGGGGGATTTTATTCCAGTTTTGGGGGTGATGCCGTTCTTGTTTGTGGTGTTTTTGACGTTTTTTGGGGTCTCTGTTGGGTTCTGTTGGGTTCTCGTTGGTCATCGTGTTGGAAAAGGGTAAATTGTGGTTTTTGGAGAAGATCAGGTAGGTTTAGGGTGGTTTTGGGGTGGATCTATGGTTTTGGCGTATTTTCTTCCAGTTTTGGGGGTGATGCTGATATTTTTTGGGGTGTTTTTTACGTGTTTTGGGGTCTCCATTAGGTTTTGTTGGGTTCTTGTTTGTCATTATGTTAAATAGGAGTGGATTGTGGGTTTTGGAGAAGATCAGGTAGCTTTAGGGTGGTTTTGGGGTGGATCTATGGTTTTGGGGGATTTTCTTCCAGTTTTGGTGGTGATGCCGTTCTTGTTTGGGGTGTTTTTGACGTTTTTTGGGGTCTCTGTTGGGTTCTGTTGGGTTCTCGTTGGTCATCGTGTTGGAAAAGGGTAAATTGTGGTTTTTGGAGAAGATCAGGTAGGTTTAGGGTGGTTTTGGGGTGGATCTATGGTTTTGGCGTATTTTCTTCCAGTTTTGGGGGTGATGCCGATATTTTTTGGGGTGTTTTTTAACGTGTTTTGGGGTCTCCATTAGGTTTTGTTGGGTTCTTGTTTGTCATTATGTTAAATAGGAGTGGATTGTGGGTTTTGGAGAAGATCAGGTAGTTTTAGGGTGGTTTTGGGGTGGATCTATGGTTTTGGGGGATTTTCTTCCAGTTTTGGTGGTGATGCCGTTCTTGTTTGGGGTGTTTTTGACGTGTTTTGGGGTCTCCATTAGGTTTTGTTGGGTTCTTGTTTGTCATTATGTTAAATAGGTGTGGATTGTGGTTTTTGGAGAAGATCAGGTAGGTTTAGGGTGGTTTTGGGGTGGATCTATGGTTTTGGGGGATTTTATTCCAGTTTTGGGGGTGATGCCGTTCTTGTTTGTGGTGTTTTTGACGTTTTTTGGGGTCTCTGTTGGGTTCTGTTGGGTACTCGTTGGTCATCGTGTTGGAAAAGGGTAAATTGTGGTTTTTGGAGAAGATCAGGTAGGTTTAGGGTGGTTTTGGGGTGGATCTATGGTTTTGGCGTATTTTCTTCCAGTTTTGGGGGTGATGCTGATATTTTTTGGGGTGTTTTTTACGTGTTTTGGGGTCTCCATTAGGTTTTGTTGGGTTCTTGTTTGTCATTATGTTAAATAGGAGTGGATTGTGGGTTTTGGAGAAGATCAGGTAGCTTTAGGGTGGTTTTGGGGTGGATCTATGGTTTTGGGGGATTTTCTTCCAGTTTTGGTGGTGATGCCGTTCTTGTTTGGGGTGTTTTTGACGTTTTTTGGGGTCTCTGTTGGGTTCTGTTGGGTTCTCGTTGGTCATCGTGTTGGAAAAGGGTAAATTGTGGTTTTTGGAGAACATCAGGTAGGTTTAGGGTGGTTTTGGGGTGGATCTATGGTTTTGGGGGATTTTCTTCCAGTTTTGGGGGTGATGCCGTTCTTGTTTGGGGTGTTTTTGACGTTTTTTGGGGTCTCTGTTGGGTTCTGTTGGGTTCTCGTTGGTCATCGTGTTGGAAAAGGGTAAATTGTGGTTTTTGGAGAACATCAGGTAGGTTTAGGGTGGTTTTGGGGTGGATCTATGGTTTTGGCGGATTTTCTTCCAGTTTTGGGGGTGATGCCGTTCTTGTTTGGGGTGTTTTTGACGTTTTTGGGGTCTCCGTTGGGTTTTGTTGGGTTCTCGTTGGTTATCATGGTGGAAAAGGGGTAAATTGTGGGTTTTGGAGAACATCAGGTAGGTTTAGGGTGGTTTTGGGGTGGATCTATGGTTTTGGCGTATTTTCTTCCAGTTTTGGGGGTGATGCCGATATTTTTTGGGTTGTTTTTTACGTGTTTTGGGGTCTCCATTAGGGTTTTGTTGGGTTCTTGTTTGTCATTATGTTAAATAGGAGTGTATTGTGGGTTTTGGAGAACATCAGGTAGGTTTAGGGTGTCTTTGGGGTGGATCTATGGTTTTGGGGGTTTTCTTCCAGTTTTGGGGGTGATGCCGTTCTTGTTTGGGGTATTTTTTAAGGTTTTTGTGGTCTCTGTTTGGTTTTGTTGGGTTCTCGTTGGTCATCGTGTTGGAAAAGGGTAAATTGTGGGTTTTGGAGAACATCAGGTAGGTTTGGGGTGGTTTTGGGGTGGATCTATGGTTTTGGGGGATTTTCTTCCAGTTTTGGGGGTGATGCCGTTCTTGTTTGGGGGTGTTTTTGTCGTTTTTTGGGGTCTCCGTTGGGTTTTGTTGGGTTCTCGTTGGTCATCGTGTTGGAAAAGGGTAAATTGTGGTTTTTGGAGAAGATCAGGTAGGTTTAGGGTGGTTTTGGGGTGGATCTATGGTTTTGGCGTATTTTCTTCCAGTTTTGGGGGTGATGCCGATATTTTTTGGGGTGTTTTTTACGTGTTTTGGGGTCTCCATTAGGTTTTGTTGGGTTCTTGTTTGTCATTATGTTAAATAGGAGTGGATTGTGGGTTTGGAGAACATCAGGTAGGTTTAGGGTGGTTTTGGGGTGGATCTATGGTTTTGGGGGATTTTCTTCCAGTTTTGGGGGTGATGCCGTTCTTGTTTGGGGTGTTTTTGACGTTTTTTTGGGGTCTCTGTTGGGTTCTGTTGGGTTCTCGTTGGTCATCGTGTTGGAAAAGGGTAAATTGTGGGTTTTGGAGAAGATCAGGTAGGTTTAGGGTGTCTTTGGGGTGGATCTATGGTTTGGGGTTTTCTTCCAGTTTTGGGGTGATGCCGTTCTTGTTTGGGGTATTTTTTAAGGTTTTTGTGGTCTCTGTTTGGTTTTGTTGGGTTCTCGTTGGTCATCGTGTTGTAAAAGTGTAAATTGTGGGTTTTGGAGAACTTCAGGTAGGTTTAGGGGGAGTTTTCGCGTGGATTCATGGTATTTGGGGTTTTCTTCTTTTTGGGGGAGTGATCCTCTCCTTTCTTCGGGTGATTTTGAAGTGTTTTGGGGTTTCCGTTGCGTTTCGTTGAATTCCTAATGTGTTTTATGGTGGTTTGGAGTGTGCTTTGGGATTAGGAGAACATCAGGTAGGTTTAGGGTGTCTTTGGGTGGATCTATGGTTATGGTGTATTTTCTTCCAGTTTTGGGGGTGATCCTTTCTTGTTTGGGGTGTTTTTGACGTGTTTTGGTGTCTCCATTAGGTTTTGTTGGGTTCTTGTTTGTCATATGTTGAATAGGTGTGGATTGTGGGTTTTGGAGAAGATCAGGTAGGTTTAGGGTGGTTTTGGGGTGGATCTATGGTTTTGGGGGATTTTCTTCCAGTTTTGGGGGTGATGCCGTTCTTGTTTGGGGTGTATTTGAAGTGTTTTGGGGTCTCCGTTGGGTTTTGTTTGGTTCTCGTTGGTCATCATGGTGGAAAAGGGTAAATTGTGGGTTTTGGAGAAGATCAGGTAGGTTTAGGGTGGTTTTGGGGTGGATCTATGGTTTTGGCGTATTTTCTTCCAGTTTTGGGGGTGATGCCGTTCTTTTTTGGGGGTTTTTTTACGTGTTTTGGGGTCTCCATTAGGTTTTGTTGGGTTCTTGTTTGTCATTATGTTAAATAGGAGTGGATTGTGGGTTTTGGAGAACTCAGGTAGGTTTAGGGTGGTTTTGGGGTGGATCTATGGTTTTGGGGGATTTTCTTCCAGTTTTGGGGGTGATGCCGTTCTTGTTTGGGGTGTTTTTGACGTTTTTTGGGGTCTCTGTTGGGTTTTGTTGGGTTCTCGTTGGTCATCGTGTTGGAAAAGGGTAAATTGTGGGTTTTGGAGAAGATCAGGTAGGTTTAGGGTGGTTTTGGGGTGGATCTATGGTTTTGCGTATTTTCTTCCAGTTTTGGGGGTGATGCCGATATTTTTTGGGGTGTTTTTACGTGTTTTGGGGTCTCCATTAGGTTTTGTTGGGTTCTTGTTTGTCATTATGTTAAATAGGAGTGGATTGTGGGTTTTGGAGAACATCAGGTAGTTTAGGTTGGTTTTGGGGTGGATCTATGGTTTGGGGGATTTTCTTCCAGTTTTGGGGGTGATGCCGTTCTTGTTTGGGGTGTTTTTGACGTTTTTTGGGGTCTCTGTTGGGTTCTGTTGGGTTCTCGTTGGTCATCGTGTTGGAAAAGGGTAAATTGTGGTTTTTGGAGAACATCAGGTAGGTTTAGGGTGTCTTTGGGGTGGATCTATGGTTTTGGGGGATTTTCTTCCAGTTTTGGGGTGATGCCGTTCTTGTTTGGGGTATTTTTTAAGGTTTTTGTGGTCTCTGTTTGGTTTTGTTGGGTTCTCGTTGGTCATCGTGTTGTAAAAGTGTAAATTGTGGGTTTTGGAGAACTTCAGGTAGGTTTAGGGGGAGTTTTCGCGTGGATTCATGGTATTTGGGGTTTTCTTCTTTTTGGGGGAGTGATCCTCTCCTTTCTTCGGGTGATTTTGAAGTGTTTTGGGGTTTCCGTTGCGTTTCGTTGAATTCCTAATGTGTTTTATGGTGGTTTGGAGTGTGCTTTGGGATTAGGAGAACATCAGGTAGGTTTAGGGTGTCTTTGGGGTGGATCTATGGTATTTGGGGTTTTCTTCTATTTTTTGGCGTGATCCTGTTCTTTTTTGGGGTGTATTTGAAGTGTTTTGGGGTCTCCGTTGGGTTTTGTTTGGTTCTCGTTGGTCATCATGTTGGAAAAGGGTAAATTGTGGGTTTTGGAGAAAATCAGGTAGGTTTAGGGTGTCTTTGGGGTGGATCTATGGTATTTGGGGTTTTCTTCTATTTTTTGGCGTGATCCTGTTCTTTTTTGGGGTGTATTTGAAGTGTTTTGGGGTCTCCGTTGGGTTTTGTTTGGTTCTCGTTGGTCATCATGGTGGAAAAGGGTAAATTGTGGGTTTTGGAGAAGATCAGGTAGGTTTAGGGTGGTTTTGGGGTGGATCTATGGTTTTGGTGTATTTTCTTCCAGTTTTGGTGGTGATCCTTTTCTTGTTTGGGGTGTTTTTGACGTGTTTTGGGGTCTCCATTAGGTTTTGTTGGGTTCTTGTTTGTCATTATGTTAAATAGGTGTGGATTGTGGGTTTTGGAGAACATCAGGTAGGTTTAGGGTGGTTTTGGGGTGGATCTATGGTTTTGGTGTATTTTCTTCCAGTTTTGGGGGTGATCCTTTTCTTGTTTGGGGTGTTTTTGACGTGTTTTGGGGTCTCCATTAGGTTTTGTTGGGTTCTTGTTTGTCATTATGTTAAATAGGTGTGGATTGTGGGTTTTGGAGAAGATCAGGTAGGTTTAGGGTGGTTTTGGGGTGGATCTATGGTTTTGGGGGATTTTCTTCCAGTTTGGGGGTGATGCCGTTCTTGTTTGGGGTGTTTTTGACGTTTTTGGGGTCTCTGTTGGGTTCTGTTGGGTTCTCGTTGGTCATCGTGTTGGAAAAGGGTAAATTGTGGTTTTTGGAGAAGATCAGGTAGGTTTAGGGTGGTTTTGGGGTGGATCTATGGTTTTGGCGTATTTTCTTCCAGTTTTGGGGGTGATGCCGATATTTTTTGGGGTGTTTTTTACGTGTTTTGGGGTCTCCATTAGGTTTTGTTGGGTTCTTGTTTGTCATTATGTTAAATAGGTGTGGATTGTGGGTTTTGGAGAACATCAGGTAGTTTTAGGGTGGTTTTGGGGTGGATCTATGGTTTTGGGGGATTTTCTTCCAGTTTTGGGGGTGATGCCGTTCTTGTTTGGGGTGTTTTTGACGTTTTTTGGGGTCTCTGTTGGGTTCTGTTGGGTTCTCGTTGGTCATCGTGTTGGAAAAGGGTAAATTGTGGTTTTTGGAGAAGATCAGGTAGGTTTAGGGTGGTTTTGGGGTGGATCTATGGTTTTGGGGGATTTTCTTCCAGTTTTGGGGGTGATGCCGTTCTTGTTTGGGGTGTTTTTGACGTTTTTTTTTGGTCTCTGTTGGGTTCTGTTGGGTTCTCGTTGGTCATCGTGTTGGAAAAGGGTAAATTGTGGTCTTTTGAGGAGAGCAGGTAGGTTTAGGGTGGTTTTGGGGTGGATCTATGGTTTTGGCGGATTTTCTTCCAGTTTTGGGGGTGATGCCGTTCTTGTTTGGGGTGTTTTTGACGTTTTTTGGGTCTCCGTTGGGTTTTGTTGGGTTCTCGTTGGTTATCATGGTGGAAAAGGGTAAATTGTGGGTTTTGGAGAAGATCAGGTAGGTTTAGGGTGGTTTTGGGGTGGATCTATGGTTTTGGCGTATTTTCTTCCAGTTTTGGGGGTGATGCCGATATTTTTTGGGGTGTTTTTTACGTGTTTTGGGGTCTCCATTAGGTTTTTGTTGGGTTCTTGTTTGTCATTATGTTAAATAGGAGTGGATTGTGGGTTTTGGAGAACATCAGGTAGGTTTAGGGTGTCTTTGGGGTGGATCTATGGTTTTGGGGGTTTTCTTCCAGTTTTGGGGGTGATGCCGTTCTTGTTTGGGGTATTATTTAAGGTTTTTGTGGTCTCTGTTTGGTTTTGTTGGGTTCTCGTTGGTCATCGTGTTGTAAAAGTGTAAATTTTGGGTTTTGGAGAACATCAGGTAGGTTTGGGGTGGTTTTGGGGTGGATCTATGGTTTTGGGGGATTTCTTCCAGTTTTGGGGGTGATGCCGTTCTTGTTTGGGGTGTTTTTGTCGTTTTTTGGGGTCTCCGTTGGGTTTTGTTGGGTTCTCGTTGGTCATCGTGTTGGAAAAGGGTAAATTGTGGTTTTTGGAGAAGATCAGGTAGGTTTAGGGTGGTTTTGGGGTGGATCTATGGTTTTGGCGTATTTTCTTCCAGTTTTGGGGGTGATGCCGATATTTTTTGGGGTGTTTTTTACGTGTTTTGGGGTCTCCATAGGTTTTGTTGGGTTCTTGTTTGTCATTATGTTAAATAGGAGTGGATTGTGGGTTTTGGAGAACATCAGGTAGGTTTAGGGTGGTTTTGGGGTGGATCTATGGTTTTGGGGGATTTTCTTCCAGTTTTGGGGGGTGATGCCGTTCTTGTTTGGGGTGTTTTGACGTTTTTTGGGGTCTCTGTTGGGTTCTGTTGTGTTCTCGTTGGTCATCGTGTTGGAAAAGGGTAAATTGTGGGTTTTGGAGAACATCAGGTAGGTTTAGGGTGTCTTTGGGGTGGATCTATGGTTTTGGGGTTTTCTTCCAGTTTTGGGGGTGATGCCGTTCTTGTTTGGGGTATTTTTTAAGGTTTTTGTGGTCTCTGTTTGGTTTTGTTGGGTTCTCGTTGGTCATCGTGTTGTAAAAGTGTAAATTGTGGGTTTTGGAGAACTTCAGGTAGGTTTAGGGCGAGTTTTCGCGTGGATTCATGGTATTTGGGGTTTTCTTCTTTTTGGGGAGTGATCCTCTCCTTTCTTCGGGTGATTTTGAAGTGTTTTGGGGTTTCCGTTGCGTTTCGTTGAATTCCTAATGTGTTTTATGGTGGTTTGGAGTGTGCTTTGGGATTAGGAGAACATCAGGTAGGTTTAGGGTGTCTTTGGGGTGGATCTATGGTTATGGTGTATTTTCTTCCAGTTTTGGGGGTGATCCTTTTCTTGTTTGGGGTGTTTTTGACGTGTTTTGGTGTCTCCATTAGGTTTTGTTGGGTTCTTGTTTGTCATTATGTTGAATAGGTGTGGATTGTGGGTTTTGGAGAAGATCAGGTAGGTTTAGGGTGGTTTTGGGGTGGATCTATGGTTTTGGGGGATTTCTTCCAGTTTTGGGGGTGATGCCGTTCTTGTTTGGGGTGTTTTTGTCGTTTTTTGGGGTCTCCGTTGGGTTTTGTTGGGTTCTCGTTGGTTATCATGGTGGAAAAGGGTAATTGTGGGTTTTGGGAGAAGATCAGGTAGGTTTAGGGTGGTTTGGGGTGGATCTATGGTTTGGCGTATTTTCTTCCAGTTTTGGGGGTGATGCCGATATTTTTTGGGGGTTTTTTTACGTGTTTTGGGGTCTCCATTAGGTTTTGTTGGGTTCTTGTTTGTCATTATGTTAAATAGGAGTGGATTGTGGGTTTTGAGAAGATCAGGTAGGTTTAGGGTGGTTTTGGGGTGGATCTATGGTTTTGGGGGATTTTCTTCCAGTTTTGGGGGTGATGCCGTTCTTGTTTGGGGTGTTTTTGACGTTTTTTGGGGTCTCCGTGGGTTCTGTTGGGTTCTCGTTGGTCATCGTGTTGGAAAAGGGTAAATTGTGGGTTTTGGAGAAGATCAGGTAGGTTTAGGGTGGTTTTGGGGTGGATCTATGGTTTTGGCGTATTTTCTTCCAGTTTTGGGGGTGATGCCGATATTTTTTGGGGTGTTTTTTACTTGTTTTGGGGTCTCCATTAGGTTTTGTTGGGTTCTTGTTTGTCATTATGTTAAATAGGAGTGGATTGTGGGTTTTGGAGAACATCAGGTAGGTTTAGGTTGGTTTTGGGGTGGATCTATGGTTTTGGGGGATTTTCTTCCAGTTTTGGGGGTGATGCCGTTCTTGTTTGGGGTGTTTTTGACGTTTTTTGGGGTCTCTGTTGGGTTCTGTTGGGGTTCTCGTTGGTCATCGTGTTGGAAAAGGGTAAATTGTGGTTTTTGGAGAACATCGGGTAGGTTTAGGGTGTCTTTGGGGTGGATCTATGGTTTTGGGGATTTTCTTCCAGTTTTGGGGGTGATGCCGTTCTTGTTTGGGGTATTTTTTAAGGTTTTTGTGGTCTCTGTTTGGTTTTGTTGGGTTCTCGTTGGTCATCGTGTTTGTAAAAGTGTAAATTGTGGGTTTTGGAGAACTTCAGGTAGGTTTAGGGCGAGTTTTCGCGTGGATTCATGGTATTTGGGGTTTTCTTCTTTTTGGGGGAGTGATCCTCTCCTTTCTTCGGGTGATTTTGAAGTGTTTTGGGTTTCCGTTGCGTTTCGTTGAATTCCTAATGTGTTTTATGGTGGTTTGGAGTGTGCTTTGGGATTAGGAGAACATCAGGTAGGTTTAGGGTGTCTTGGGGTGGATCTATGGTATTTGGGGTTTTCTTCTATTTTTTGGCGTGATCCTGTTCTTTTTTGGGGTGTATTTGAAGTGTTTTGGGGTCTCCGTTGGGTTTTGTTTGGTTCTCGTTGGTCATCATGGTGGAAAAGGGTAAATTGTGGGTTTTGGAGAAAATCAGGTAGGTTTAGGGTGTCTTTGGGGTGGATCTATGGTATTTGGGGTTTTCTTCTATTTTTTGGCGTGATCCTGTTCTTTTTTGGGGTGTATTTGAAGTGTTTTGGGGTCTCCGTTGGGTTTTGTTTGGTTCTCGTTGGTCATCATTGTGGAAAAGGGTAAATTGTGGGTTTTGGAGAAGATCAGGTAGGTTTAGGGTGGTTTTGGGGTGGATCTATGGTTTTGGTGTATTTTCTTCCAGTTTTGGTGGTGATCCTTTTCTTGTTTGGGGTGTTTTTGACGTGTTTTGGGGTCTCCATTAGGTTTTGTTGGGTTCTTGTTTGTCATTATGTTAAATAGGTGTGGATTGTGGGTTTTGGAGAACATCAGGTAGGTTTAGGGTGGTTTTGGGGTGGATCTATGGTTTTGGTGTATTTTCTTCCAGTTTTGGGGGTGATCCTTTTCTTGTTTGGGGTGTTTTTGACGTGTTTTGGGGTCTCCATTAGGTTTTGTTGGGTTCTTGTTTGTCATTATGTTAAATAGGTGTGGATTGTGGGTTTTGGAGAAGATCAGGTAGTTTTAGGGTGGTTTTGGGGTGGATCTATGGTTTTGGGGATTTTCTTCCAGTTTTGGTGGTGATGCCGTTCTTGTTTGGGGTGTTTTTGACGTTTTTTGGGGTCTCTGTTGGGTTCTGTTGGGTTCTCGTTGGTCATCGTGTTGGAAAAGGGTAAATTGTGGGTTTTGGAGAAGATCAGGTAGGTTTAGGGTGGTTTTGGGGTGGATCTATGGTTTTGGCGTATTTTCTTCCAGTTTTGGGGGTGATGCCGATATTTTTGGGGTGTTATTTACGTGTTTTGGGGTCTCCATTAGGTTTTGTTGGGTTCTTGTTTGTCATTATGTTAAATAGGTGTGGATTGTGGGTTTTGGAGAACATCAGGTAGTTTTAGGGTGGTTTTGGGGTGGATCTATGGTTTTGGGGGATTTTCTTCCAGTTTTGGGGGTGATGCCGTTCTTGTTTGGGGTGTTTTTGACGTTTTTTGGGGTCTCTGTTGGGTCTGTTGGGTTCTCGTTGGTCATCGTGTTGGAAAAGGGTAAATTGTGGTTTTTGGAGAAGATCAGGTAGGTTTAGGGTGGTTTTGGGGTGGATCTATGGTTTTGGGGGATTTTCTTCCAGTTTTGGGGGTGATGCCGTTCTTGTTTGGGGTGTTTTTGACGTTTTTTTGGGTCTCTGTTGGGTTCTGTTGGGTTCTCGTTGGTCATCGTGTTGGAAAAGGGTAAATTGTGGTCTTTGGAGGACATCAGGTAGGTTTAGGGTGGTTTTGGGGTGGATCTATGGTTTTGGCGGATTTTCTTCCAGTTTTGGGGGTGATGCCGTTCTGGTTTGGGGTGTTTTTGACGTTTTTTGGGGTCTCCGTTGGGTTTTGTTGGGTTCTCGTTGGTTATCATGGTGGAAAAGGGTAAATTGTGGTTTTTGGAGAAGATCAGGTAGGTTTAGGGTGGTTTTGGGGTGGATCTATGGTTTTGGCCGTATTTTCTTCCAGTTTTGGGGTGATGCCGATATTTTTGGGGTGTTTTTTACGTGTTTTGGGGTCTCCATTAGGTTTTGTTGGGTTCTTGTTTGTCATTATGTTAAATAGGAGTGGATTGTGGTTTTGGAGAACATCAGGTAGGTTTAGGGTGTCTTTGGGGTGGATCTATGGGTTTTGGGGTTTTCTTCCAGTTTTGGGGGTGATGCCGTTCTTGTTTGGGGTATTTTTTAAGGTTTTTGTGGTCTCTGTTTGGTTTTGTTGGGTTCTCGTTGGTCATCGTGTTGGAAAAGGGTAAATTGTGGGTTTTGGAGAACATCAGGTAGGTTTGGGGTGGTTTTGGGGTGGATCTATGGTTTTGGCGGATTTTCTTCCAGTTTTGGGGGTGATGCCGTTCTTGTTTGGGGTGTTTTTGTCGTTTTTTGGGGTCTCCGTGGGTTTTGTTGGGTTCT